>NC_057807.1:8390017-8390493 GCF_018294505.1 Triticum aestivum
AGGATTTTTATAACTTAGGCGAGTGCTTGGACTGCAGCTAAGCCCCCGAGTGAGAGGGTTGCTCTTCACTCGGTAGGATTTTTATAACTTAGGCGAGCACGAAGCTGCAGCTAAGCCTCCGAGTGAGAGGGTTGCTCTTCACTCGGTAGGATTTTTATAACTTAGGCGAGTGCTTGGACTGCAGCTAAGCCCCCGAGTGGAAGGCTGGCTTACCACTCGGTAGGATTTTGATAACTTAGGCGAAACGGATTCGCAGCTAAGCCTCCGAGTGGGAGTCTGGCTCACCACTCGGTAGGATTTTTATAACTTAGGCGAGTGCTTGGACTGCAGCTAAGCCCCCGAGTGGAAGGCTGGCTTACCACTCGGTAGGATTTTGATAACTTAGGCGAAACGGATTCGCAGCTAAACCTCCGAGTGGGAGTCTGGCTCACCACTCGGTAGGATTTTTACAAACTTAGGCGAAACGGATTCGCAGC
>NC_057807.1:8390503-8391493 GCF_018294505.1 Triticum aestivum
GAGCACGAAGCTGCAGCTAAGCCTCCGAGTGAGAGGGTTGCTCTTCACTCGGTAGGATTTTTATAACTTAGGCGAGTGCTTGGACTGCAGCTAAGCCTCCGAGTGAGAGGGTTGCTCTTCACTCGGTAGGATTTTTACAACTTAGGCGAGTGCTTGGACTGCAGCTAAGCCCCCGAGTGAGAGGGTTGCTCTTCACTCGGTAGGATTTTTATAACTTAGGCGAGCGCGAAGCTGCAGCTAAGCCTCCGAGTGAGAGGGTTGCTCTTCACTCGGTAGGATTTTTATAACTTAGGCGAGTGCTTGGACTGCAGCTAAGCCTCCGAGTGAGAGGGTTGCTCTTCATTCGGTAGGATTTTTATAACTTAGGCGAGCACGAGGCTGCAGCTAAGCCCCCGAGTGGAAGGCTGGCTTACCACTCGGTAGGATTTTGATAACTTAGGCGAAACGGATTCGCAGCTAAGCCTCCGAGTGGGAGTCTGGCTCACCACTCGGTAGGATTTTTACAAACTTAGGCGAAACGGATTCGCAGCTAAGTCACCCACTGAGGGGAATTTCATTGGACAAAAAATAAAGAGTGACAGATATTATGGAGGAACTATGAGACTATTATTTTGAGGTCCATGAACTACAAAAGTACTTTATTGCAACTCATCCGAATGATAAAACTTAAGTGTAGAATGGGCGGAGTAGCTCCGCGTTCCAAGCTCGGGGCTCGTCGAAATTATGCTCGACGTTGTAAAGACGGTACGCCCCATTGTGGAGGACCTTGGTGACTATGAAGGGGCCTTCCCAAGAAGGAGCAAGCTTGTGTGGTTTGTGCTGATCCACTCGGAGAACCAAATCTCCTTCCTGGAAGGCTCGACCTCTCACATTTCGGGCGTGAAAACGGCGCAGATCTTGTTGGTAGATGGTCGGCCGGATCAGAGCCATCTCCCTTTCTTCCTCTAAAAGGTCGACTGCGTCCTGCCGCGCTTGTTCAGCTTCTGCTTC
>NC_057807.1:8391503-8451509 GCF_018294505.1 Triticum aestivum
CACTCGGTAGGATTTTTATAACTTAGGCGAGTGCTTGGACTGCAGCTAAGCCCCCGAGTGGAAGGCTGGCTTACCACTCGGTAGGATTTTGATAACTTAGGCGAAACGGATTCGCAGCTAAACCTCCGAGTGGGAGTCTGGCTCACCACTCGGTAGGATTTTTACAAACTTAGGCGAAACGGATTCGCAGCTAAGTCACCCACTGAGGGGAATTTCATTGGACAAAAAATAAAGAGTGACAGATATTATGGAGGAACTATGACACTATTATTTTGAGGTCCATGAACTACAAAAGTACTTTATTGCAACTCATCCGAATGATAAAGCTTAAGTGTAGAATGGGCGGAGTAGCTCCGCGTTCCAAGCTCGGGGCTCGTCGAAATTATGCTCGACGTTGTAAAGACGGTACGCCCCATTGTGGAGGACCTTGGTGACTATGAAGGGGCCTTCCCAAGAAGGAGCAAGCTTGTGTGGTTTGTGCTGATCCACTCGGAGAACCAAATCTCCTTCCTGGAAGGCTCGACCTCTCACATTTCGGGCGTGGAAACGGCGCAGATCTTGTTGGTAGATGGTCGACCGGATCGGAGCCATCTCCCTTTCTTCCTCTAAAAGGTCGACTGCGTCCTGCCGCGCTTGTTCAGCTTCTGCTTCGTTGTAAATTTCGACTCGGGGAGCATTATGCAGAAGATCACTTGGTAAGACCGCTTCGGCTCCGTAGACCAAGAAGAATGGAGTTCTTCCGGTCGACCGATTAGGTGTAGTTCGCAGTCCCCAGAGTACAGAGGGAAGTTCATCGACCCAAGCTCCAGCCGCGTGTTTGAGATCACGCATCAGTCGAGGCTTCAATCCCTTAAGAATCAGTCCATTAGCTCGTTCTGCTTGTCCATTCGACTGCGGATGGGCGACTGAAGCGTAGTCGACCCGTGTGCCCTGGGAGTTGCAGAAAGCTCTGAATTCCTCTGAGTCAAAGTTCGACCCATTATCCGTAATGATGCTGTGCGGGACTCCATATCTGAATATTAGTTCCCTGATGAAGCTAACAGCAGTACCGGTGTCAAGGCTCTTGATTGGTTTAGCCTCGATCCATTTGGTGAACTTGTCGACTGCCACCAGTACATGCGTGAAACCGCTTCGTCCTGTTCTCAAAGGACCAACCATGTCCAGCCCCCAAACTGCAAAAGGCCAGACAAGTGGGATGGTCTTCAAAGCTGACGCAGGCTTGTGCGACATATTCGAGTAGAACTGACATCCCTCGCACTTATCCACAATCTCTTTTGCCATCTCATTCGCCTTGGGCCAGTAAAATCCAGCTCGGTATGCTTTGGCCACGATGGTCCGAGAAGACGCATGATGACCGCAGGTCCCCGAGTGAATATCATTGAGGATGAGTCGACCTTCTTCTGGTGTTATGCACTTCTGACCAACTCCAGTCGCGCTTTCTCTGTATAATTGTCCTTTGATTACGGTAAAGGCCTTAGATCGACGGACGATCTGTCGAGCCTCTTCCTCATCCTCCGGAAGCTCTTTCCTCAAGATATATGCGACATACGGAATCGTCCAGTCGGGAATGACCATCAAAACCTCCATGATCAAGTCGACCACCGCTGGGATTTCAACTTCAGTCGGATCTGTGGCGCTCTTGGGCTGCGGAGTTTCTTCGGTGAAAGGATCTTCTTTGACTGACGGAGTGTGTATATGCTCCAAGAACACACCACTCGGAATGGCTTCTCTCTTGGAACCTATCTTTGCTAGATCATCAGCCGCTTGATTTTTCAGTCGGGGTATATGATGGAGCTCCAACCCCTCGAACTTCTTTTCCAGCTTCCTCACTGCACTGCAGTATCCAGTCATGGCTGGGCTTCTCACGTCCCACTCTTTCATCACCTGGTTGACCACTAAATCCGAGTCGCCATAAACCATTAGGCGACGGACGCCGAGTGAAATGGCCATGCGCAACCCATATAGGAGGGCCTCATATTCTGCCTCATTGTTGGAGGAATCAAAGTGAATCTGGAGCACATATCTGAGCTTATCTCCTCTGGGGGAAACCAGGACAACCCCAGCACCGGAACCATTCAACATCTTAGAGCCATCAAAAAACATGGTCCAATGCTCCGAGTGAACTTCAGTCGGCTGCTGTTGTTCAATCCACTCGGCGAGGAAATCTGCTATCGCCTGGGACTTAATGGCTTTCTTTGCCTCAAACTTGATATCAAGGGGAAGAAGTTCAATCGCCCATTTGGCCACTCGACCAGTTGCATCTCTGTTGTGCAAAATCTCTGATAGTGGAGCGTCGCTGACGACTGTAATGGAATGGTCAGAGAAATAATGAGCAACCTTCTTTGCGGTCATGTATATTCCATACACAAGCTTCTGATAATGAGGATATCTTTGCTTGGATGGAGTCAAGACTTCAGACAAATAATACACTGGGCGCTGAACTTTGAGAGCTTTTCCTTCTTCTTCCCGCTCGACCGTTAGCACAGTACTGACGACTTGTCCTGTGGCTGCGATGTAGAGCAACAGAGGCTCTTTGCTGATTGGAGCAGCAAGCACCGGCTGGGTGGAGAGCAGAGCTTTTAGCTCGGCAAACGCTGCATCAGCTTCTGGAGTCCACTCGAACTTGTCAGCCTTCTTCATCAGTCGGTAAAGAGGCAGTGCCTTTTCACCGAGTCGTGAGATGAATCGACTTAATGCCGCCAAGCATCCAGTAAGCTTCTAGACATCGTGCACTCGCACAGGGCGTTTCATTCGGAGAATAGTGCCAATCTTCTCTGGGTTAGCGTCGATTCCCCGCTCGGAAACGAGAAAACCGAGTAACTTGCCACCAGGAACTCCAAATGTGCACTTTGATGGATTGAGCTTGATATCATACCTTCTGAGGTTGGCAAATGTTTCGGCGAGGTCAGCGAGCAGGTCGGAACCTTTTCGTGACTTGACAACAATATCATCCATATAAGCTTCCACATTCCGACTGATTTGAGTGAGTAGACACTTCTGAATCATTCGCATAAATGTGGCTCCGGCATTCTTGAGGCCGAATGGCATGGTGATATAGCAGAAGCACCCGAATGGAGTGATGAAAGCTGTTTTTACCTCATCGGGCCCGTACAGACGGATCTGGTGGTACCCGGAGTAAGCATCTAAAAAAGACAACCTCTCGCATCCCGCGGTCGAGTCAACAATTTGATCTATGCGAGGGAGAGGAAAGTGATCTTTCGGGCAGGCCCGGTTGATGTGCTTGAAATCAATGCACATTCGGAGCGACTTGTCCTTCTTAGGAACCATGACGACATTAGCGAGCCACTCGGAGTGGTATATCTCTCGGATAAATCCTGCTGCCAACAGTCGAGCCACTTCTTCACCGATGGCCTTTCTCTTCTGGACGGCGGACCGCCGAAGATGCTCTTTGACTGGTTTTGCAGACGAGTCGACTCTTAGGCGATGCTCAGCCAGTCCCCTGGGAACACCTGGCATGTCAGCGGGCTTCCATGCAAAAATGTCCCAGTTCTCACGGAGGAACTGGATGAGCGCTTCTTCCTATTTTGGGTCGAGTGTTGTAGAGATGCGGGTCGGAGCTGCTTCGGGGTCGGTCAGGTGAATGTGAACAGGCTTCGTCCCACCGGACGACTGGAATGCAGACTCTGTGGCGGGCTTCTTGGATCGCAGCAAGTCACTCGGATCTGCGTTTTTCTTGTATTCTTCGAACTCGACCGCTGTCACTTGGGAATCGGCAATCTTGGAGCCCTTCTGAAAACACTCCTCTGCCTTTTTCCTATCACCGGTGACAGTGATCACACCTTTGGGACCGGGCATCTTCAATTTGAGGTACACGTAACATGGTCGAGCCATGAACCGTGCATAGGCTGGTCTCCCCAAAATGGCATGATATGCACTTTGAAAATCCACGACCTCAAACGTCAACTTTTCTTTGCGAAAATGCTTCGAATCACCAAACACCACGTCCAAAGCTATCTGGCCGAGTGACTCGGCCTTCTTCCCTGGTATAACTCCATGGAAGCTCATGTTACTAGTGCTCAGTCGGGACATCGGAATGCCCATACCTTTCAACGTGTCAGCATACAGCAAGTTCAGCCCACTTCCACCATCCATCAGCACCTTTGTCAGTCGAGTGCCTTCGACAACTGGATCGACCACCAAAGCTTGCCTCCCAGGGGTGGCAATATGAGTCGGGTGATCAGATTGGTCGAATGTGATGGGTGTTTGAGACCACTTCAGATAATTTGCCTTTGCTGGGGCAACCATGTTCACCTCTCGGTTAATCACTTTCAGTCGACTTCTACTTTCCACATCTGCAAAGATCATCAGAGTGGAGTTGATATGCGGATATCCTCCCTCACTGTCCTCTTTGTCTTCGGCCTTGTCCGACTCCTTCTCCTTGTCCTTAAACTGTTTTCCTTGAAACTGTTGGATCAGGAGTCGACATTGGCGAGTGGTGTGCTTTGGGTAAATGATATTCCCCTCTTCGTCTTTCTTCGTGTGAATGTGACATGGCATATCCAACACGTCGTTCCCTTCTTTATCCTTCACCTTCTTGGGGTTCTAGGATCCTTTTGGTTTCCCCTTAAACTTTCCTTGAGTCACGGCCAAAGCCTCTCCAGGAGCCGCCGGTTCAGCCTTCCGCTTCTGTTTCCGACTGGTGTTTCCCTTTTCCGACTGACTCGGCTTGTGCTTGCCGCTTCGGAGTCGGTCTTCTTCTTCGCCATTGGCGTACTTGGTAGCAATCTCCATCATCCGACTCAAAGTCATGTCACCGGTTCGACCAAATTTCAAACTCAGTTCTCTGTTCTTGACGCCGTCTTTGAAGGCGCATACTGCCTGATGATCAGAGACATTTTCCACAGTGTGGTGCAATGTGATCCACCTCTGAATATACTCTCTGAGAGTCTCATTAGCCTTCTGCACGCAGACTTGCAACTCTGTCAATCCAGCTGGTCGCTTGCAAGTCCATTCAAACGTTCTGACGAACACTCGGGACAGATCTTCCCAAGTGTAAATGCTGCTAGGAGGTAATTGAGTCAACCATGCCCTGGCAGAACCTTCCAACATGAGGGGTAAATGCTTCATGGCCACCTCGTCGTTCCCACCACCAATCTGAACTGCCACTCGGTAGTCTTCAAGCCAAGTTTCAGGCTTAGACTCACCAGTGAACTTGCTGACTCCTGTTGCCAACCTGAAATTGGGGGGAATAACTGCGGCTCTGATAGCTCTGCTGAAACATTCAGGACCAGAAACATGCACTCGACTGCTTGTGGGTACATCTCTGTCGAGTGCGCCTCGATGGGCTCTGTTCCGGTCGACCAACCCTTGCACGATAATGGATCGCGCGTCGAAGCCTGGCTCTCTGGGGTCAACTGGAACCCTACGCCCTGTACTGTACTGACGCCTATCATCTGGCTGCCGAGGAGCGTAAGACCCACCCCTCGGAGGGGAATAGGGCACTCGACGCCTATCATCTCGGTCGAGTCTGTCGCCATATTGATCTCGCCGATTCTCACGCCCTTCGCGCCGCAGAGGCGATCTGGGGCTGTGAGCCGACTGAACCGTATTCACAGTGACGGATCGACTGTGAATTCTGTTGCGCGACTGAGACACGGCTGAATTCTGATCTCCCGCTGCCCGGAGCAGATCCCTGATCTGCAGCAAACCTCTGCCAGCTTCCGACTGCGAAGGTTGGATGGACTCTGCTATACGGGTCGCAGCTGCTAAATTCTAAATTGGGGTTCGATATACCTGAGTCGGCGGAAAGAGTTGACGTCGACTGGTGTCGGGAACTCGTTGCCGCGCGCGCTCGTCGAGTGCTCGCTGAAGGTTCTCCAGTCGAGTGCGCTCGGCCAAATTGGCCAGACGTGCCTCCTCCAAGGCACGAGCCTCGGGGGTTTCTCCTGCGATGGGAATACGCAGGGGATCCTCGTTCTTGCGGCGAAGCTCTTCTCTTTGCAGAGAGTCGAGTGGCTCGGGCTGGTACTCTTCGTAGTCTCGTGCAGGGTCGCCGCCGTCACCTGCTCCACCACCACGGGCGAAGCCAGGAGGGCTGTGGGGCCCGTCGACCATCAAGATTTCCGCCGCTGGATCACTGCTTCCACACTCGGATGCAGTCCCTACGGAGCCAGTCGACCGATCGAACAAGCCGTAGAGAGATTCGTTGGGCTCGATTGCCGCAACTTGGGTAGTGGCCGATTGGCGAGCCACCGCGTGACTCACCCATCGCTGAAGCCTCGACCGGCCTGAGCGCTTGCGCTGGCGGGAGACCGGGAGGGTGGATGATGGAGGAGCCGACCGATACTGGGTCGACGGTTGCCGCAGCAGAACGCCGCGGACACATGCGCGAAAATGCGTCGCACCGCGGACGGGGAGCGCATCTACGTCGAGTGGAGCCTCCTGGAGCCATGCGGAGTCGTCGGCGATGAAGGTGAGAGTGCCGAGACGGATCTCTTTACCCTCCACCAAAACTCCAGCAGACACCATGATGAAAGTACTCGGAAGAATTGCAACTTCTCCACAAAATCGCTAAAACACCTGCCCCACGGTGGGCGCCAACTGTCGTGGTTCTAAGCCTGACAGTAGAGTGGGGGGTAGGTATGGAGAGGCAAGGTCCTAGCTATGGAGAGGTTGTAAGCACAAAGGATGTACGAGTTCAGGCCCTTCTCGGAAGAAGTAACAGCCCTACGTCTCGGAGCCCGGAGGCGGTCGAGTGGATTATGAGTGTATGAACTACAAGGTGCCGAACCTTTCTGCCTGTGGAGGGGGGTGGCTTATATAGAGTGCGCCAGGACCCCAGCCAGCCCACGTAGGAGAAGGTTTAAGGTGAGTTAAGTCTGGGGCGTTACTGGTAACGCCCCACATAAAGGCCTTTACTATCATAAAGTCTACTTGATTACAGGCCGTTGCAGTGCAGAGTGTCTCTTGACCTCCTGGTGGTCGAGTGAGTCTTCGTGGTCGAGTCCTTCAGGCCAGTAGAGTGAATCTTCGTTGGTCGACTGGAAGGCGACCTCTTCTAAGGATGTCTTGGGGTAAGTTACTTGGATCAGGTCCATGACCCTACCCTAGGTACATAACCCCATCAACCACTGAAGCAATATAGCTAGCATTTCTCCGATTTGGTAGCGATCATCATCAATCGCTTGTTATTACATGAATAGACAAGACGGTTAGGTGAGAAGAAGATGAGGTGCCGGAGCTATTCGGTTTGTTGGTTCGCGGGACGAGAAGCATAACACGTGAAGGGTTTTCTGTAGATGTGTCCCTATATCTCACGCGTCCGTTCGGGATCCTAGGGATGAGACACCACGTTTTCAGGTTTTTATCACAAGAGAACTTTCATCAGATATGTTCCCGCGAATATTTGATATTGCTCGTGTTGTAGTTCCCAAAAATTGTAATTGTAGCCACATTCTCATGCATCGAACTCGTGCCAGGGAAGCCACAACCACAACAATGTTGCATGGATATGGCACCCTACAACTTTTTCATGAATGGTGTGATAGGGATTTGCTAGGTTAGTCCAATAGTCACCAGGCCATGCATGAAAGGATTTTAATCAACCGAATATGCCTTGTTTCAATTTAACCGTCCCTTTTTATGATAAGTGGTGTTTTTATTGACTTATATTGAAGCATCAAAGAAATACTAAATATAATGGGTATTGACCCGGCCTCTGCATGACTAAGATTTATACAACATCACCAACACATGCACACAAATGAAACACGCTTCCAAGAGCAAAGTCATACAAGACCGAATCTATGCATACGTGGTAGAAAAAGAAAAAAACAAAGCGATTAAACATTAATCAATGAAGGACATCAATTACACTTGGTATCAACCATCTCTTGACAATACAAGGATTATGTGGAAGGTTCTTCAAAAACAACACCTTCAAGAAGGGAACGATGCACATACGACGCCGTTGCTGGAAGCAACCGCCGAAGGTCGGATCTTGACCTTTTACTCCGAAGATCAAGTCTGAATAAACTCCTAGCTATGCCTTCAGCAAGGTCATGAAGCAAAAATATCGACATTCTAGGTATTGCAACTAGAGTCAAGCCTAGGGTCCCCCCGTCCCCTAGCTCGACACCAGGTACTTGAGAAGCACCACCAAATCAAAGTCCACTTGTGTTGTTGTATCGACCTTCCACGATCCTAGTAGTTCACACACACGGAAAGTCATTGGTGAGGAGGAAGGTCACTGGCATTGCCAATATCCTGATTCTGGACGCTCTGGCAGCCCCGCACCATCCTCACAAGTAGCAATCTGAGAAGGATATGCATCAGACGATGCCAGCACATGCGACCACTTGTTCCCCATTGCTTCCAGCTACGTAGTACCACGGAGGCAACCACTTGTCCGAGAAGAAGACCACGATTGTCGTCCGTGAACTAGAGGATTGTGGGATCGCTATGTCCGGTGTGGTTGCTGCTACACAATCTTCACTTGACTCAAGCCACTGCTCTTATTTCGCATCACACCGCCATGAGCAGACGACGGGAAGGACCCCGCCATCATAGGAGCTCGGGGTACGCAACAATCACAACAAGGGCTAGAGAGCGATAGTCAGAGCGGACACCGCCTGACCAAGAAAGTGTCGCACTGCCTATTGGGTCCAGTGTCAATTGCCACATGGACATAGCGAGTGCCATTGTGAGGCTCGCCGCGGTAGATCGCAACACCCTGGATCTATAATTGTATTGGCCTTGGCCATGTGACAAGATCAACATCATGGATGGTGTGTAGCCTCTCACCTAAGATCCGAACCCGCATAGGCAAGGACCATCAGGTTCGAGATTGCTAAACCTAGAGTCGTTGTCGAGCCGATGCGAGGCAACGCCAAGCGGTAGAGGAACCGCCAACCCAATTTGGGGTGAGCTCGCCGCAGTCATGCCATGCGCTAGAGGCAACTACGGAGAGAAAAGGCACCCACGGGAGGGATGCTAGGGTGGCGACTACGGTTCCTCGCAGGTCACTCGCATGGTAGCGACATAGGAGTCGAGAAATGATCCTTCTTGGCTAAGGGCATTTCCAACGTGGATCACCAAAACGCGGGGAAATGCCCGACCGGGCTGTCCGGACACTTTAGGCCTCCAACACAAGTCACCAAATTGAGCCAGACTGGTCCTTGACATCAGAAATCCCATAGCCCAGCCCAAATCACTACACCACAACACTTGATTGGGGGCATTCAACTGCCGGGAGAAAAACTTGTCCACCAAAACTGTCCGTACATTTTACGGCCCATACTCTACCAGGAGAATTAAATCCCAGCCTGTAGTCTACCGGAGACGGTCCTTGGCGCCAGATCCAAATAATATCGGCCTTAAGCACACGCCAGCGAGGAAAAAAGCGTGCAACTTGGCAAAATTTTGGCCTGGAAAGAAATAAACGCGTTGGCCCTCCCACTCCTCCAGACCGCAACGTGGCCCCAAATCACGTCCAATTCACCCGTGCCGTCCACCATACCGCCGCCGCCGCCCCAAACCTTCCCACCGCCGGCGCTCATGACCGCTAGCTTCGGCCACTGCCGGTAATTGAAGTTTCATGTGTCTAGACTAATCTGCCAGGAGAAGTAGACTGCCGGCAAATAAATACACTAGGGCAGATGAACCGGGAATATTGTATCTGCCGAGACAAGTAATCCTCGGTAGCCATTCTCGTGGCGGTTCTATCTGCCGGGAGAAATATTGTCCCAGCAGATGGCCTGCCATTTCAAGAGCTTTCTCCCGGCAGTTTACATACCATTGCATTACTGTTGTGGTGTAGTGAATCGATGGGAGCTTTGGGGGAGTTGAAACATCCTCCATGTGGGACTGTGACAGTGATGTCCCACCCAAAACCCCACCCAGAGCCCACATGTTTTTCACAATCGTGACACTCTTTTTGCGTCAAGCCATGCACTCAACGCCCGATCGTCTTCGTCTGCTCTGCCATCCACCACCGTCGTGATGGATCGGCCAAAGCCCTTCACACTGCCCGTCGTCCCCCAGAACCTGGGCAAGCCTGCATGTGTGATCAGGTCCATAGAATGTCAAGTGCAGCATGTGAGGGGGAGGGCCACCAATAAGGTCGTAGCCGCCTGGGTCGCAGCTACTCCTCCACAGCAGACCACAACCACTGTACTACTATGTCGGCCATCTAGATAGTCAGCCTGAGAGACGTAGTCGCCATAACACTCCACCGCTTCATTCACCTCCGCCTCCAGCCGCCTTCCATGGCACATTGTCGACCTTGACACGAACTACATGTATACGGGAACGCAGTCCTGCAGCTCGCCGATCGTTGTTTCCCTCGAAGGAGCCCTCATCCGGTGATGCCCAGTCACTTCGGTAGAATGCCTCCCCCAAGCTCGACAGTGGCCACCAATGAGCAATGTTGAAAATGATCCACAGCGACGGCGACCACAAGGACAGATAAGTTGAGGACGACTACTTGCCATAGCCGGAGCAAGAAGCGCTTGATGCAAACACCAAGCAGTCGGAGTCGGACGCGCCCAATCCAGACGGCAAGAAGACAAGAGGTTCGTCGTACCCACTGAAAGAGGATGAATTGTTGTGTGATGCATGGTTGGGAACAAGTGTTGATCCGATGCATGGCACCCAGAAAAGGGGGTCGGTTTTTTGGCAAGCCATTCATGATTTCTTTCATGAGCAAAAGAACTACCCCCCCCCCCCTCATATGGCAAAGAAGTCATCCATGATCGCAATGCAAAGTCGCTAGCCCATCGATAATACACCATTCAACATGAGGTCAACAAGTATTGCATGCGGCGCATACACATAAACACAAAAGCGGCGAGGTTTGTTCAAGTTTTCGTGCTAAGATGAGGTCTTTGATACGGACAACCAGACTAGGGGCTTTTATGATCGATGGATGTATAAAACTTTACGAACATCCGTTGCTTTTGATAGTAGTTGCATCTGTTTATAAGTATATAAATGTATGTATGTTTGAATTGCTATAGATCTAGTTAAAGTTTGTCACAGGAATGAGACTGGACAAGGGCGGATATTTGGTGACTTAAGTGATCCGCGTTATAGGGACAATTCGCAAGCTTAACTGCCCCTATATATGGAAGATACTTTTATGGCTATATCTGTTTTTTTACATCTCTTGTTTTTTAACTACCCCTATTAACGCATGTGCACATACCTTATCCTTATAAACACCTCCAAGAGACAGAGTCGGCACATTATCTTGAGGTTGACAAAATCGCCACAAACGCCTTCGTAGTCGACAGGAACATCTCCTCCCACTATACGCACATCACCAAAAGGCCTGGAATAAATTAAAGAAAATGTAAGTATCAATGTCAAGTTTGGGACTTGAACTCTGGTGGGTAGGAGATACAACTGTCCTAACTATCCAACCACAAGTTCTCTCTAATTATATATGTTTGATTGTGATCAATGTTTCATATGGACAAAAATACCTTATTATTTACTGTCATGCTGGTAACATATTCCACTTGTTTTTGGATTTTATTGAGAGTATACGATTTTTGTTGTCAACATAAAGTATTGCCAATTTTGTAGACAAGTCGTGTGGCTGGAGCGAATAAACGTTACGGGTGTGCTTATATAGAGAGCGTGTGGTGAGTAGGAGCCCAGCCATTCCCAGTCAGCTGTCTGGACGCCATGGCTCTTGAAGCAGCGTACCACTACCTGCAGCGCGCTGTCGGCCATGGCACATCCACAGAAGCACTACTACTCACCGTTCTCCTGCTACTCATCATCCGACTAGCATGGGTAAGAGCCTTCGCCACCACCACCGCATCAACAAAATGCAAGCAGCAGCTCCCGCCTACACCTCCAGGCAAGCTGCCTATCATCGGCCACCTCCACCTCATCGGTTCCCACCCCCATGTCTCCTTCCGCGACCTCGCCGCAAAGCATGGCCGCGACGGCCTCATGCTCGTCCATGTCGGTGCCGTGCCCACCGTCGTCGTGTCCACGCCCCAGGCCGCCGAGGCTGTCCTGCGCACGCACGACCACGTGTTCGCGTCCAGGCCACGTAACCCCGTCGCCGACATCATCCGCTACAACTCCACAGACATCGCGTTCGCGCCCTACGGCGACTACTGGCGTAGGGCTAGGAAGGTCGTCAACACGCATCTGCTCAGTGTCAAGATGGTCTACTCCAAGCGCCATGACCGCGAAGAAGAGGTACCTAGCTAAAGGCATATATTACTCTTCTTTTATAGAAACACGGTACAGACACAGACGCTCACACTGATCGACTCAATGATCACTGTAGGTGCGGCTCGTGGTCGCCAAGATCCGTGAGTTGGCCATGGCCGCTCCAGGCAAGGCGTTGGACATGACAGAGCTCCTGGGCGGGTATGCCAGCGACTTTGTGTGCCGTGCGGTCCTCGGAGAGTCCCACAGGAAGCATGGCCGGAACGAGCTTTTCCGCGAGCTCACCGAGATCAGCGCCTCCCTGCTGGGGGGATTCAACCTGGAGGACTACTTCCCGAGGTTGGCAAACCTGGATGTGTTCCTCAGGGTGGTTTGCTCCAAGGCAATGGGAGTCAGCAAAAGGTGGGACAACCTGTTTAACGAGCTCATCGCCGAATATGAACACGGCAAGGAAGATAACGCGGAGGACTTCGTACATCTTTTGCTTTCTCTGAAGAAAGAGTACGGTCTCTCCACGGATAACGTCAAGGCCATCTTGGTGGTAATTAACTCAACCTATCATTTGAAGTTGCCATGCATGTTGCATAATACTCCATGATTGATAAACAGTACTAAGATTTGTGTGATCTTGTAACAGAACATGTTTGAGGCAGCTATAGAAACATCATTCCTGGTGCTGGAATACTCCATGGCCGAGCTCATCAACAACAGGCACGTCATGGCCAAAGTGCAAAAGGAGGTAAGGGAGTCCACACCCCACGGCGAAAAGCTGGACCTGATAATGGAGGAGGACCTCAGCCGCATGCCGTACCTCAAGGCGACCATCAAGGAGGCGATGCGCATACACCCGCCGGCGCCCTTCCTGCTCCCACACTTCTCCACCAATGACTGCGAGATCAACGGATACACGATTCCCGCGGGAACACGGGTCATTGTGAACGCTTGGGCTCTTGCCAGAGACCCGTCGCACTGGGAGAGAGCGGAGGAGTTCTACCCGGAGAGGTTTCTCCAAGAAGGCCGTGATGCAGAGGTCGACATGTATGGTAAGGATATCCGCTTTGTGCCGTTTGGGGCCGGGCGGCGGATCTGCGCGGGTGCTACTTTCGCGATCGCTACTGTTGAGGTAATGCTGGCAAACCTCATATACCATTTCGACTGGGAGCTTCCCAGTGAAATGGAGGCCATTGGCGCAAAGGTTGATATGTCCGATCAGTTTGGGATGACGCTTCGCCGAACGGAGAGGCTTCACCTTGTTCCTAAAATTTACAAATAAGTACCACCGTAGGTTTGTGTTTGTATCAGCTGATACTGTCAGCTACCATCGCATGGTCTGTTAGTTGAGTGCCTATTACTATGTCACCTTAATGTAGTCGTGTTGCATGCTTAATAGCTCCGGGAGTTTGTTGCACACGAGATGGACCTGTCGGATCCTCAATAAATGTAACAGCAAATGATGAATAAAAGTATGGTTCTATGGTATCAGTAGATCAAAGATCATGGGTTCTCGCCTGACCTTACTCTGCAGTTTGGATGCTGATGTGCAGCCATATAAACACTCGTGTCCCAAGGTTCGAAAACCTCTTCTCTTGGAATTTCATCATTGCTGACCCACCTCAAGTCGCTGGCGTTAGAGATAATATCGTCATCGTCCTCCCACTGGTATTTTCCTAAGGGACTTAATATTATCCCCATGTTCATGGCTGAACCAGAAGACATAACTTGTTGAAAAATCAACATTCCAACCACAAAGGAATTTAATAAGATATCTCTCTACAAAATGAGGGGGAAACATAACAATTACTGAACATTCTACTTGTCTTTGGAGAGTTCTTTATACATGAAAAGTCATAAGTGAAATGGATTTTCAAGGGAAAATGCATGTATGTGTGTGCCCACATGTGTAGCTAATGTTCATTCTCTCTTACCTTATTTCACACTATTTTCAAGAAAGGGTGAGAGCTCTACTACTTTAGTTACATCAACTAGTAGCAATATTGCACTATTACATCAACTAGTAGCAATTTTGCAATATTCACTACTCTTGTGAAATTTCATATTGGTCCTCATCATCATGGGTGGCTACAAGAGAGTATATGTGCAATCTTTTTTACCCTTACAAACGAGAAGAGTTCAAGAAATATTGGACCCTTAGATGTCTTCATATATAAAATTGTAGATCTCACTGTGAGCTATGATTTTCGTATAAAATTGACTCACTTCTCCAGAAGGCATCAAAGGTGACCTCATACCTTAGTGACAAATTTGCGAGTCATGTGACTGCCATACAATGGTGTGCATAGGTACAAGCTAGAGCAGAAGAAGGTGAATGTTGTGAACCATCTGTGACTAAGGCATTAGGTGTAGTTTCTTAGCATTACATATGGATGCAATTTTCTTGTTAATTATTCCAGTTAGTTGGCAATGGACAATAGTCATATTTGATCAATGACTTCTGGCCATTCATAAGAGCCTCTTCATCGAGTGGACCGTCTGTTAGCCCAAGGTCCACAATCTCCATCATAAATCACGAGACCTCTCTTCGTTTCTCACTTGTTTCCTCGATTCAGCTCTTCAGTTTCCACAAAAAGCCATCTCCTCCATCTCCTCGAGCTCCATGGTCGTACCATCTTTGCCTTCATCACCATAACTCTCTCACTCTCTCGTTTCCATCCCTTGCCCACCTTTGCGACCATTGGGAGTAACTAGAAATTGAGTTGAAGTTCACCAATTACTCAAGCCATCGCCATGGATGAGGACTTGGAACCCGCCTTGCGAAATATTAGTACATAGTTGTTGGGGCACTAGACAACTGCAATGTAATCAAAATACTCAAAAGAGTGTTTATTTCACACTGGCCGACGTATTATGACACCAGAGTCTAATAGAGTAAGAGGTGTACAATAATTAACAAATAAAAACATATTGTGTAGTGGTTTTGAGGCAAATTATGGCTTGGCTATACTAGCACTTCAAATAAGTGGTCTTCTATTATTGTAATTACCTACCATCAGTACTAAAAAATCTCAAAGTTATTCTAATAACAAAAATAAACTGATAATTAGGAGATAACATACACTTCGCATGCAACAATTAATTACATATGTGATGATAAAACAAATCAACCCGCATTTTGCATGGGTCTAGTTTTATAAATTATTGAGCAGTCCCACTATTGTATTAGTACATGCAATCATATATCTATTACCCTTATTTTAATTTTCAAATTCCTTATGCACATTTTGCATGTCTATTTGTAACATTCTGGTCTATACAAAACGTTCTACGTTTGTGTTTGCCCATGTATGGTTTTAAATATTTCTACGACCTGTTGATCCATACTCTTGAATATTTGGTACCGGTAACATGAATCTTCTCTAGAGTAATCACGCGACAAGAAGATGCATAACATAAATAATGATACAATTGCTGTAATACATCTTGATAATCACCCTCGTCTATCATGACATTGATGGAACATGAATTTTTTCATTCATACAAGCACACAAAGACTGTAAAACTTCAAAACAAACAGATATTTCCTCTGGTGCCATTCAAACTGAGAGCCTCCCTAAGGTGACAAGTTTAAACGGACGATTTGTTGCGTGAAACTTTTTGCAGTTATCACACAGCGATGCTATTGTTAAAAATGCATGTGAGAATGATCTCTTAATTTTAACTACTTCCACAGATACCCTTTGTGTAGCCGTGTTTAAGGTGAGTCATATTTTCCATATTTAAATGGAATACTAAATATCTTGATGCCTTTGCATAAATACATGCAAACACATATATGGAAAAATATATTTCATAAGTACCAAGGCGCATGAACCCATTGTTAGTGCATATGTTAATTTCATGTGTCATGAATTGAATAAATAAGAGCGTAAAATTAACTTGTACATAATTTACACAAGCCACTATGAAGTCGGTCCCTAGCGTAAAAAGTAAAGTGCCATAAAATTAACACGCCAGATCTGCTCAGCTCAGCAAAGGTCGATGCATCCAGCTATGTATTGGATGATGATTGCCCTAACACCACACGCTCCAAAATTAAAGAGAAAGGCGCAAGCAACAATCTTGCCTGGTCCATCCACACACACATGCATTACACATGTCCAAATCACACAGTTGTTGTACTATTATCTTACCCATCCACGCGCAAATCCTGTTACCAGTACATGCATCATATATGTAACAAACCACAGTTGAAAGCATGTGAGTAGGGTCAATCAACATGCATGGTCATCAATCAACATGTTCGATGCGATCCAGTAGTACACAGAGATTCCCACGCGGTGCACGCCCATTTTGTTCTCGATGCGATCCAGTAGTACAGAGAGATTCCCACGCGGTGCACGCCCATTTTGTTCTGTAATATCACCTTGCAAGGCAGTGACAAATCTTAGCAAACCGCCAAGCGTTGCTGTTATGTGCCCCATCCACACACATGCACAGTAATCAGTGGCAGCAGGTCTTTTGCCCAATCAATCCACATATACTCCTGTTTGTCCACGGATCTCAGATGTTGCATTATTGAACGCCTGTGAGCTTGCTAGGGTACGTCCATGGGAATATGGCATATTATTTCCCATCATGCACTGTTTGTTGAGGAACTGACCATGGCATATTGCAAGCATGTATTTCCTCCTCATTGCCCAAATGAGCGAGTTTTTACCAACATTTTTGTCCTTGTACTTTTTTTTCCTGGTGGTGTTTTTTGGGGTAATGTTATAAATCATACAACTATGACTAACCTAGACGATGAAGAAAGAAACTTGTGCTCAGCTATAGAGGCTAACTCCTCGGTACAGTGATGCAACTCCTCGGTACTCGATCCATATGGGCTGTTGTCTAATCTAATATCTCTAAGCCGCCTATATGCCTATATGGTGTGGTACAAACCACACTGTATGCTCTTACATATGACTAGAAAATAAGAGTCCATTTTTGTGGTGTGAGGTGACATGGGCCAACCTCATCAAAGCACCACAAAATAAAGAAGGGAGCAGTAAATTGATTTATTTTTGGCTGTGTGCATCCTAATTATGCAAAGGTTGGGTGTTACTCATAATGTTTTGTATTTGCTTGATGCTACATTTTGAGATAATAAAGGCGCCCTTTATAAAAAGAAGGAAATTAATTTATCTACGCTATGATTTAAAGACTACGGGCCACAATGCATTGCAGTCAATCCCTAGTCTAAAACATACAGTACCCTAAACTCAACATATTGTCTATGTATCTAGCTGCATGGATACCCTGACACCAGATATATATATATACTCAAAATTCAAACAGAAACTAAAGAGAAAGGTGTGCATCCACGTGGGCACAAGCGCCAAGATCCAACAAGGCCCAATAATGAACTCAAGTATGAAAATCATATAAGAGGCTAAAAGACAATGGGGCCACGCCACAGATCTTGTCCGTATGGAACTTGTCGTGCATGATTAATACCACTGATGGCATATTTTGGGCACCATATTCGTCAGGGGCCACTGTTGGCAAATCTAAGCACATGCATATGGAATCCTATCCTTTTTTTGGACTTCTCTACACTGTCCTTTCGCCTTTATAATTTTCATGTGAATTATGGACCTTGTCATTGGATATCGGGGCAGATGATGTCTTTGTGTACAGCACAGGGTTCACTAAAGTAAATAATTTAGAATCAATGAAAGCAAGTGGCCAGTTTGGTTTAACCGTTTCCATGGAGAAGCACCACACCAATTGAAGAGGTGTGGGATGAAATGGAACAAATAGGCCCAGGATGCACAATTTCATTTCGTGGTTTCAAAGGATTACCATGGCATTTAACTGTTCAGTGGCCTTGTGGAGTTCCACTCGGTTTCGAACGGGTGGGGATGAAACGGTACACTCCGAGTGGAGTTTCACTCGGTTTCTAATGCTTTGGAACAGGTATGCACCGAGTTTC
This sequence comes from Triticum aestivum, assembly GCF_018294505.1. Taxonomy (NCBI): domain Eukaryota; kingdom Viridiplantae; phylum Streptophyta; class Magnoliopsida; order Poales; family Poaceae; genus Triticum; species Triticum aestivum. The sequence goes on from NC_057807.1 coordinate 8,409,589, forward strand.
AACGAGATGAAACCCACCTCCCTCTTTCTCTATCTCCCTCTCTCTCCTCATAATTTCCTAGCCATGTTACCCTATGGCTAGTAAATTAGAGGCCATTTTTGTGATCTGATGTGACAATAAAGAAGAGCAAGAAATTAATTTATCTACTCTATTTTAAAGACTGCGGGCCACAATGCATTGCAGTCAATCCCTAGTCTAAAACATGCAGTGCCCTAAACTCGGCAATTGTCTATGTATCTAGCTGCATGATTGCCCTGACACCACACATACTCAAAATTCCTACAGAGAATTAAAGAGAAAAGTTATGAACATGCGCCAAGATCCAACGACAAGGTTCAACAACAAACGCATGGAGGAAAATTAAAAGGGCTAAAAGACAGTGATCTTGTCTGTCTCTAGGGACATGGTGCATTATTCGTATCGGCGATGGCATATTTTTGGGACCATATCCCACTGTTGGCAAATCTAAGCACATGGAATCATATCCTTTTTTGGAATTCACTACATTGTCCTTTAGATTTTATATTTTTCATGTCAATTATGGACCTTGTCATTGGATCTTGAGGCAGTTGTTATCTTTGTGCACAGCACAGTGCTCACCAAAGCTGTCAATCTGTGAATTGCTGGCAACGAAGTAAGAAATATTTAGAATCAATAAAAGCAAGCGGCCAGTTTGATTTAACTGTTTCCATGGAGAAGTGCTATATAAATTAAAGAGGGGTGTGGCATGAAATAAAACAGAAAGGCCTCCAATGCACATTTCATTTCATGGTTTCATATGATTACCATGTCATTTAAGTGTTATGTGGAGTTTCACTAGGTTTTGAACGTGTGGGGATGAAAGAAAACACTCCGAGTGGAGTTTCACTCGGTTTGTAATGCTTTGGAACGGTGTGCATGGAGTTTCAACTAGATGAAACTTATCTCCTATCTCTCATAATTATGCCATGTTACCATTTCTGCTGCTGATATGTCACCTCATCAATTGGGAATAAAACTCCCACTGGGACTGGCCTTATATATCTTTCATTCCTAGTGCTATTAGTTCCAGGAACTACAAAAATCTTCCTACAATCTAAGACAAATCGTACAATACAACAATTAGTTGTCCAAATTGAAGTGCAAATTGCTAGCATTTGGATAGGTTATTGTAAATAATATCAAAGATAATAAGTTAGATAGCAGCACGTAGTAAGGTTTAAAGGAGCATATGCAAGGCTAGAGCCCTTTTCATTATCATATTTTAAGTACATTAACAGCTAATCAAAAGAGTAGGAAAAAAGGTACCTTGGAGGCAAATGTTCAATGTGGCCGCTGAAGCAATCCAGCTAGCATTTGTCCTGTTTGTTTGCAATCATCATCATTTGCCTGTTATTAAAAGAAAAGACTCACGAACATAAAAAAATTATCAGCACGTATACTCCCAAGTTAATTTGGTGACTCACAAAAACACACGTGGTTAGCGCCAGGCACAAATATCTGAATCATGGGCATGAATCTCGAGGGTGCCAGATCTAAATTTCAATCATTAACAATATTAAAGAATTATATATCACCAAGTTGAACACTCCATAAAGGGCATCAATTAAAAAGCAAAGTAATTAATTAATTAGCATGGCAAATGTAAATTTATCAGCAGGTCATTAACAATTCAATGTAAAGAAGTCGTGGCCCCATACAAAAATCATCTCTTCTAACAGTTTGCATATACATGCTTTAAAAAAATTCTAAAGAACCGAGGCACGCCAACCCATTGTTAGTGCGTGTGTACCACAAGTGCGTGTGTACCACTAGCATTGTCCTGTTTGGTTGGAATCATCATCAATCGCATGTTATTAAAAGAAAAGACTCATGAGCATAACATTATCAGTAGATATACTCCAGAGTTAACTTGGTGAAAGTTGACAAAAGGAAGATTATATCTTTTTATCCTCAATTATTTGTGATGAAAATCCTCTTCCAGCAAGTAATATCAAAAGACTGAAAACATTCTGATAGATAACTGATCTTTCATCAGGTCAACCGTGTAAGCAAAAAAGTCAAGAGGAAAAGCATTACGTTCAATGATATATGCTTCACGCAACCCTCAGAGGAGTTCCACATACAAATGCAAAGCAAAAAAAAAAAGGAAATACTTCTCAGAAAAAGAATGCTTGATACCCAATCAATATTCATGCCGTGTTTATAGAGAGAGATGAGTAGGAACTCAATTAATTAACATGCTAAAAAGCAAAGAAGTAAGCAATTAAACAGCAAAGAAGTAACCAATTAGTTAACATGATAAAAAGTAAATTAGTAAAAAAATTAATTAGCATGGTAAAAAGTAAAGAAGTAATCAATTAAAAAGAAAAGAGTAACCAATTAAAAAGCAAAGAAGTAACCAATTAATTAACATGGTAAATGTGAAATTGTTGGAATGTCATTCACAACTCAGTGTGAAGTAGTCGTGGTCACGTGCATTGGCACGGGTTGCATATATACTCAAATAGTAACGTAGAAACATGCAGAGAGTATTATAATTGGAAGTGTCATCTTTTCAATAAGAAATATTGTATTATATGGCTTATTGGATGGTCAATAACTTATTTGGCTTTGCAACACACGTACGGAAAAGCAAGGTAAGTGCAAATAAGTATTTTTCTAGAGATGTTGTGTGGCTGGAGTGAATACATGTTACGGCCGTGTTGTAAGCTCAGCCAGTGGTGGAAAACTGCACGAGACACTTGACATAATTGATGGAGAGCTTGAGGCTGTGCTTATATAGATAGAGATGAGTAGGACGTAGGAACCCAAACCCAGCCCAGCTTCCTGATCAGTTGTGTGGACCACATGGCTCTTGAAGCAGCCTTCCACTACCTGCAGCTCGCCGGCGTCCATGGCACATCCACGCCGGCACTACTGCTCACCGTTCTCCTGCTACTCATCATTCGACTAGCATGGGTGAGGACCACAACGGTGTCAACAAGATTCGGCAAGCAGCAGCAGCTCCCGCCTTCACCTCCAGGCAAGCTGCCCATCATCGGCCACCTCCACCTCCTCGGCTCCCAGACACACATATCCATCCGGGACCTCGATGCCAAGCATGGCCGCAATGGCCTCTTGCTCCTCCGCATCGGTGCCGTACCCACCTTGTTCGTGTCCTCGCCGAGCGCCGCCGAGGCCGTCCTGCGCACCCACGACCAAATCTTTGCGTCGCGGCCGCCATCCATGGCCGCCGACATCATTCGCTACGGCCCGACAGACATCGCGTTTGCACCCTATGGTGAGTACTGGCGGCAGGCCAGGAAGCTGTTAACCACGCATATGCTCAGCGCCAAGGTGGTGCACTCCTTCCGCCATGGTCGTCAGGAAGAGGTAAAAACTTATCCTCATGTGCATGTGTGCGACGAAATATCAACCATTAGTCCGTCACTCGTCATTGGACTCGCCAATTGCTGCAGGTGCGCCTTGTTATCAACAAGATCCGTGAGGCGGCCACCAGAGGCACGGTGGTGGACATGAGCGACCTCCTGTCCGGCTACACCAACGACGTCGTGTGCCGTGCGGTCCTCGGAGAATCCCACCGCAAGGCAGGCCGGAACAGGCTTTTCAGCGAGCTCACAGAGATCAACGTCTCCCTTCTCGGCGGGTTCAGCCTCGAGAATTACATCCCCCCAAACATGGTAATGGCGGATGTGCTCTTGAGGCTGGTTTCCGTCAAGGCTCAACGACTCAACAAGAGGTGGGACGACTTGTTCAACGAGATCATTGAGGAACACCTGCACCCCAGCAAACCATCATCCGGCGAGCAGCAAGCAGCAGATTTCATAGATCTTCTGCTCTCTCTCAAGGAAGAGTACGGTCTCACTACGGATAACATCAAGGCCATCTTGGTGGTAATAATTACATTCACTTGTATTTTCCCATTGCAAATAAAATTGTCCATGTCCTCCTATACTGTTGTCATACTACTACTACAATTTTTGGAGCTGGAGGGAGTATATAAGTAGTATACTAAGAGTTCATTCACAGTTTCCATGTTGCATATATATATATAGTTAGTACTTATGTGGTCATATGATCAACAGACACACACGCTAAGTTGGATCGTTTGATCTTAACAGGACATGTTTGAGGCTGGCATAGAAACATCCTATCTGACGTTGGAGTACGGCATGGCTGAGCTCATGAACAACAGACACATTCTGAAGAAATTACAGGAGGAGGTAAGATCCCAAGGCAAAAAATTAGACATGATAACAGAGGAGGACCTTAGCAGCATGGCCTACCTAAGGGCAACCATCAAGGAGACGCTGCGCATGCACCCACCAGCGCCCTTCCTCCTCCCGCACTTCTCCACCGCTGACTGCAAGGTCGACGGATACTTGATACCCGCCAACACACGTGTCCTTGTGAATGCCTGGGCCCTAGGGAGGGATCCGTCGTCTTGGGAGAGGCCAGATGATTTCTGGCCTGAGAGGTTTCTGCAGGATCAAGCTGGCGATGTGGACACCCAGATGAGGGGTAAAGATCTTAGGTTCCTGCCATTTGGGTTCGGGCGGAGGATTTGTCCAGGGATGAATTTCGGGTTCGCCACCATGGAGGTTATGTTAGCAAATCTCATGTACCATTTTGATTGGGATGTTCCGAATATGATGGGTACCGGTGCAGGGGTTGATATGGCTGAGTCGTTCGGGTTAACGCTTCGCCGAAAGGAGAAGCTTCAACTTGTTGCTCAGATTCCCTAAATCTACTATGTACAAGTTTATTTCGACATGAGCACAAGAATAAAGGCAAGGAATAAAATGACTACTGTACTACTGTTTATCAGTCATTATTACGTCCTCCATTCCTAAATACTCCCTCCGTCCGGAAATATTTGTCATCAGAATGGATAAAAAGTGGTGTATCTAGAACTAAAATACATCTAGATACATCCCCTTTTATTCATCTTGATGACAAGTATTTCCGGACGGAGGGAGTATAAGTCTTTTTAGAGATTCCAATAAGAGACTACGTACAGAGCAAAATGAGTGAATCTACACTCTATAATATGTCTATATACATCTGTATGTAGTCCATAGTGAAATTTCTAAAAAGACTTACATTTAGGAACGGAGGGAGTACTATATAGTTCAGATGTATGAGAAGTTTATCATAATGTACATCAGGCTAAACAATAGAGCAATGAACATAATTTGAGCGGCGATAGACCTATCTGCCACAACACGCTGCAGCCACATAGCACGCCCGCAGATGCGGTGAGCAAAGCGGAGTGGATAAAAAAATTGAAAGCAAATAAGGTCTAAACAGTATATGTGTAGGTAACTAATCATGCATGTATGGACACAGATATAAGCATGTAAACATTATTTCTACAGTAAAATAAAATTGTAGTCACAAGTGATTAAGCTCAAACTTGAGTCGTTGCAACTCGCAAGTTATAGGGCGACAAGCTGCTGTGTGTCTAAGACATATTGTAAATCATGTTCTCCAAAGGGAATAGGTGGCGGTCTCATGTTTGGGCTTACCTCTAGATAAACCATGTGTCCTGTTGTCAGATGAGTTGCCACTGGTTGAGGAACTACTAGTTGAGTAGGGCTTGCGTCATCAGTCATTTGGTCCGAGGCTAGAAAGTTGTTTTCATCATCAGACTGGTCCTTCTCTTTGGCCCTGATCAGAGAGGGGAGCTGGTATGGTAAGGATTTTGCGCGGTCATAGAGCACCAAGGCCCAGAATTGCTCTGCTTGGAGCTTTCTCTGGCATTTCTTGAGTTCTGCAAAATGTTTCTTGAGTTCTGCAAAATGTGCATTGAGGGAGTCCCGGACTAGGGGGTGTCCGGATAGCCGAACTATCATCATCGGCCGGACTCCAAAACTATGAAGATACAAGATTGAAGACTTCGTCCCGTGTCCAGATGGGACTTTCCTTGGCGTGGAAGGCAAGCTTGGCGATACGGATATGTAGATCTCCTACCATTTTAACCGACTCTGTGTAACCCTAGCCCTCTCCGATGTCTATATAAACCGGATGGCTTTAGTCCATAGGACGAACAACAATCATACCATAGGCTAGCTTCTAGGGTTTAGCCTCCTTGATCTCGTGGTAGATCTACTCTTGTAACCCACATCATCAATATTAATCAAGCAGGACGTAAGGTTTTACCTCCATCAAGAGGGCCCGAACCTGAGTAAAAACATTGTGTCCCTCGTCTCCTGTTACCATCCGCCTAGACGCACAAATCGGGACCCCCTACCCGAGATCCGCCGGTTTTGACACCGACATGCATCATCTATCATTACTATACCTGTATTTTTAAGGTATGTCAAAGGGGCAGAATATGTCGATTCGATAGATATAATACGCAAGGTGGAGTAGTTTGATAGGCCCGGGAGGGAAGAAGCATGTATCTGTGTGCAGCAGAATCACGGAAGATATTAGGCATAGTAGTCTAATATGCCTCTACATCATCATGACAAAATAGCCTTATCTAATTTGCACACTATAGAGGTGCTACCTATCAACTGAATAAAAGAGCAGGAAATGTTGCATCAGCTAAAGATTTACACAGCACCTCCATCGGTAAGACATGAACATCTTCTATTTCAGATTTGACCATGTGTAGTCATTCATTTCCTAGGATGATCAGACAAATACCAAGGAGTACAACAGAAGCAGACTTATTAGGACTGTTGCATCGAAATGATAAAATCGGTTCGAATACAGATTCTGCTACAGCGGTGACGATAAGCATGTCTTCCTTTCCGCTGTGAAGATCACATCCACGGAACGTCTCCGGAGAATTTAATCCGCAAACTAATGAGGTAAATATTACTCCCTCTGTAAACTAATATAAGAACGTTTAGATCACTATTTTAGTATTCTAAACGCTTTTATATTAGTTTACGGAGGGAGTACCTACTTATGACGCTACCAGACAGCAACTATCTTCAAAACAAGACAGAGCAATTGCCGGATGTTTATGCTAAACAACGAAAATGAAATCAGACCAATGAGTAGGCTGAAGTACACCTCATGCAATGTGTCCCAATGTCGGTCATTCCGTAGAATACTTCCCATTTGGCCACACACACACACAAATAAATAGCAATTGTATAGTTTTGAATCAGAACCAGGATGGCGTGCGAGTCTAGCGGACCGAGCGCGAGGGTCGACGCCGACCTGGGGGATGACACCGATGAGCGGTTGTTGGTGCTCTACGCGGCCGACCTGGGGACGGCGCAGCGGATCTCGCTACACGATGGCGTGATCTGGCTTAGGAAGGACGCGCTTCGCCTCGTGCTTATCGACGAGCGTGGTGTCACGATTGACGCGAGATATCTTCGGGTCGGGGATTCAATTGACATCGGTGAGTTTGTCTCCTTCCCTTGTCACTTTGCTAGGGTTCGTGACAGGGCTCCGGTAATCGCCGCGGCAAGCGCTCCACGACACGTCCCGCTGGTTCGGACGAACGTGTTGGTCGATGAGGCATTCGGTGACGTGGAGGTGGTGCGACGCGGTGCACGGTCACGTCCGCCGCCCCCGACCGATGGGGCAGGCCTGCTAGGGCGTGGTCCAGCTCAGCGCGCGGTTGATGCTCGCCACGTGGTAGAGCCTGGATCCGACCGCCATGGACCGCACGAGCCTAGGGTTTCGTCGGGCCCCGCTGGTATAAATTGCGTTCCCGAGCCCTCGGCCCCCATTTTGGATCTGGACGAGTGTCTTGCCCATTTCTGGGACGCGCCGCGGGAGGTTAGATCTAGGATTCCTCAATCCTTCTCGTGGTGGGAGGGAAAGATTCACGGCGATTGTAGATCGTTCGCGCAGGTTGTTGGTTCCCCACCTCACCCTCCTCCCCCTAATCCTATCCACACCAATCGATCCGTGATGAGAGGGGATGGCTTCGGTGCGGGTCGCCATGGCCGGGGAGCTGGTTGTTTCAACCGCGGCGGCGGCCGCGGCCGGGGCCGCGACTGCAACCTTTGGAAGCGTAAGACGGGGACGGGAGTAGGGGAGTCGTCCTCGACGAAGGCGTCCGGATCTGGCGATTCGGGCTACGAGAAGTGGGAGGAGGCAGCGGAGGGCTGGATCGTCCCCCTCCGTCGAGATCGAGATCGATGAGAGGATGATGAGCACGGCGAGGCCGACCACAGGGGAGAGGCTCCTCCCGGGGGGCGAAAACTGCTCCTACTCGCCTCAACAACGACAAGACAGACCAGATCGCGGGCAAAAACGTGGCCTCCCGTGCTGGTGATCCTCCTCCTGCTGCTACTGGTAACATCATCCCTCGTCTTGATGCTTGTCAGATATGTCATCTGGCCGGTCATTTCACTGTGAGTTGCCCTCAAGCTGTTTGTCAACGATGCAAGAAAAATGGGCATCTATACATTATCTGTAAGGAGTTCATACCGTGGGAGTGTTTGCCTGTTATGTGTGCTTTCCAATCTAAGGGGCAAGGGTTCCATTTCATTCCTGACACGAACATTGATAGGCAAGCTAGAGAGCGCATCTACAATATCGTTGTTACTATCATAGAGGGCTCTGCTCCCAGTAAGGATATTGAACATGAGCTTAGTGTCTATGTTGGGCAAGGCTGGCGCTGCTCTGCTAGGTTTTTTGCTCCACAAAAATTTGTTATGAGAATGCCTAATCCCAGGGAGGTGGATCGTGCTCTGTTTGTTGAATTCATTAAGCTCAAAAAGTGCGGTGTGAGTGTCAAATTCTCCCCCTGGTCTAAAGATGTGGATGCTGAAGGGCTCCTTGAGATAGCCTGGGTTAGGATTGGGAAAATACCACCTAACAAGCGTAATGATAAAACTGTGGCTTATGTTGGGGGCCTTGTTGGTGTCACTCTGGAAGTTGACATGTCCACTCTGAACCGTCCCATCTCTGTTAGAGCCAAGATTGGCTGCAGGTTCGTGGATCAACTTCCTTCCACGGCTGAGGGTATGCTGGGGGGTCGTTTCTATAAGTTTACTTATGAAGTGGAAGAGGTGTTGGTTAGGAACCCTGTGGAAGAAGGCAAAGGGGATACTGTGCATAATGACAATGTGAACAAATCTGATCAGACACCCAAACGGAAAAGGGCTGATCACGAGCTAGCTGCTGAACAGCTGGATGCTCATGTGCTTAATGATCTTGGCACTTCATTCCGTGGGGGCAAAACCTGTTGTTTGCTACCACAAGAGAATGAAGACTTGTCGTCATGTGAAAGTGAAGACAATTCTCTGCTAATTGAATCCATGGCCAGGGAGCATGAACATTATGGGCAAAATGAGCAACAAGATACTTCTGGCTGGTTGGTTCCTGTGGGTGCTACTGTAGGACAGTCTACTGTCGAACTTGGCACCCCTGGACAAAATGTGCAGGTGACTAAAGTTCCTGTTAAACAGTCCTTTTTATCCTATGCAGAAGTAGTGATAAATTCCTCTCAGGTTGTGGAGCTGGATGGGGAGATGGATCCTGAGATGAAGATTTCGAAGGACTATGTGGTACAGCTTCCTCCTCCTGATTGCGACGAAGAAATGATTCTCACTCCTCCACTAGTCTCTGAAGATCTGCCCAGACTCAGCAAACGTAATGTTCAGGGGATGCAGGAACATGTGATGGCCAAGGCTGAGAAGTTAGTTAGCAAGAAAAATCTGGAAGGTAATTCCCATAACGCTCGTAAAAATTCCTTTTCCATTCTGTCTGATGCTGAATTAATCAGTAGGGTGTCCTCTATGGGAGTTGCTATTCCTGATAATGATTTTTCTTGCATTGATGTGCTTAGAGAACTTGAACATGTTAGACAGAACCTAGAAGAGAAAAAGAGCTCAGTTAATCTGGATCAGAGCTGTGAGGAGGATGTTTTCATTACCAATGGGATGGGTAAAAAAGCCCCGGTGAACCTCACTTGGCTGGACCAGGATGAGGTGATCCATGATAAGATGGCTTCTAGTAAGCCCAAGAAGAAAACGCCTAAGAAACCTGTGGTCAAGCTTTCTAGGCATGTGACTAGAAGCCAGAAAAGGTTTCAGATATAGGTGTGAACTGTAGCCCTGCCATGCTTCCTGGGGGGCTACTAAGTCCAAATTCCATAAAAAACGTTCCAGATGAGAGGGATCATCTGGAACTGCAGGGGGGTGGGCAAGAAGGGGATGGCCACCTGCCTCTCTGATCTCATTAGTGACAATACCCTAGATTTCCTGGGTCTGCAAGAGACCATGAAAAAAGATTTCTCCCCCAAATGCTTGAGGAGAATTAATCCCTCTAATTTGTTCAGTTGGAACTGGGTTCCTTCTGAAGGCAAATCTGGAGGTATCCTGTGTGGAGTTAGACAAGACACTCTGGAGGTTGTCTCTTGCTACAAGAGAAAGTATATCTTGCAGTTAGTGGTCCTGGATAAGAAGAAGAAGACCAATTGGGGGCTCTTGGTGGTGTATGGCTCTGCTCATGAAGAGTATAAGGAGGAGTTCCTGCTTGAACTTGCTACTATATGTAATAACATGCAAGTTCCTTATATAGTGGGTGGGGATTTTAATATCCTTAGGCACCCTAGAGAGAAAAACAAGAAAATGACTAGCCATAAATCCACTGACCTGTTTAACTCCATTATCAACACCTTGGCTCTTAGAGAGATCCATAGCAGTGGGGGAAAATACACTTGGTCGAATAACCAAGCTCACCCTACATTGGAGAAGTTAGATCGCATCCTGATGTCTGAGGAGTGGGAAGACTTATTTCCCCTTGTTTCTTTCCGGAAGTTGGTCCGAGAGATTTTTGATCATAACCCTCTACTGATTAACTCTGGGGAAGAGGGACGTGAGGCCCCCAAGACTCACGAATTCCGTTTTGAGCTTTCTTGGATTAAGGATGAACGTTTCTTGCCTTTGGTCAGTAAAATCTGGGCCAGAGAGGTTCTCTCGAAAGATCCCATCGATATCCTGAATATTAGGCTGAAGAGATTAAAAACCTTTTTTAAAGGGTGGGGCTTTTACAAATTTGGACATAATAAGATATTGAAGGAGGATCTCAGGCTGAAATTGGCCACGTTGGAAGAACTGGAGGAGGATGGACCCCTGTCCCCAGAACTGTATAGTAGGAAAATTGATGTGTGCTTTGAGCTTCATGAGATTTTGGTGAATGAAGAGATATACTGGCTTCAGCAATCGCACGAGCGATGGCTGCTTAAAGGCGATTTGAACACTGACTACTTCCACAAGATTGCCAACGGGCGTAAGCGCAAAAACACGATCCATGCTCTTAAAGCTGGGGAGGTAGAAATAGAGGGCACAGATAACCTGATCGCCCATGCTACAGAGTTCTATAAAGATCTCTTCGGCCCAGCTCAGGGCAACCGTTTCCATCTGGACCCTGACACTTGGTCCGAGGATGAGAAGTTGAGCGAGGAGTATAATAGAGATCTCGGTCGCGAGTTCACGGAGGCTGAAGTTAAAGTTGCCCTTTTTTCTATGGCCACCAATAGGGCTCCTAGGCCGGACAATATCCCTGTCGAATTTTATCAAAGTTGCTGGGATATAGTGAAGGATGATATCATGTCCCTTTTTAGGAATATCCATAATGGGACACTTGATGTTCAACGCCTTAACTATGGAGTGATTACTCTGCTACCCAAAGTGTCTGGGGCTGACAAAATCCAGCAGTTCAGACCTATTTGTCTCCTGAGGTGTCCATATAAGCTCATTACGAAAGTAATGGACCGTAGGGTGGAGTTGTACGCTGATAAGTTGATTAGCCCTACCCAGAATTCGTTTATTAAGGGGAGGAACATTATGGATGGGGTTCTTTCCTTGCATGAGATCCTGAATTACACCCATGTCAAAAAGAGGGTTGGTGTAGTGCTTAAGTTGGATTTTGAGAAAGCGTATGACAAAGTTAACTGGGATTTTCTTCTGGAATGTCATAAGTTGCATGGTTTTGACGAAACCTGGTGTGGTTGGGTCAAACAAATTCTTTATAAAGGCACAGTCAGCATAAAACTAAATAATAGTGTGGGCCCATACTTCCAAAGTGCAAAAGGGGTTCGACAGGGTGACCCACACTCTCCATTCCTGTTTAACCTCGCTGTGGAGTGTCTGACTAAATTGATCAAAAATGCCTAGAGAAATAAGCTAATCACAGGATTGGCTTCCGACCTGATACAAGATGGGGTTGCAGTACTGCAATACGCAGACGATACGATCATTTGTTTAGAACATGATATAGATAAAGCAGGTAATCTGAAGTTGCTGCTCTATACCTTTGAAATGATGTCCAGTCTCAAGGTGAATTTTCAAAAAAGCGAGATCCTCACGGTGGGAGGAGATGATAACATTGTTAGAAAGTACGCTGTGCTTTTCAACTATGATATTGGGAGCTTCCCCATTAAGTACTTATGGATGTCTCTGAGCTACACCAATCTTCGTAATTCTGATTGGGAATTCATTATAGTTAAGTACCTTAAAAGGTTCGAAGCATGGATCAGCAATGCCGCATCTATGGGGGGCAGGCTTACTCTGCTTGATTCGGTGCTTACTCAGCTTTCTATCTTTCACATGTCTATGTGGCTTATGAATAAAACATTCATTGAAAAGCTGGATAAACATAGGCGTAGATTTTTCTAGCAAGGCTGCAATAAGAAGAGAAGATACCACCTTGTCAGGTGGGACAGGATTTGCAGATCCAGAGACAAGGGAGGTCTGGGGGTTAAAGACCTCAGAAAACAAAATATCAATTTGATGGTTAAGTGGTGGTGGAAACTGGAGACCCAAAGCGGGTTGTGGCAGGATATTGTATGTGCTAGATACCTTAGAAACAAAACTGTCACTGAGGTTTGTGCTAGGTTTTCTGATTCACCATGCTGGAAAGCTCTTATGAAGGTAAAAGAGATGTACTTGGTGGGAAGGAAGATTAATATAGAATCTGGGAATATTGTCCGGGTTTGGATGGATCCCATCAATGGGTTGATTCCTTTTCGTGTCCAATTCCCACAACTATTCTCTATTTGCACTAACCCTGAATGCACGGTGGATAAAGTGAAACTTGTAGAATCCAGTAGCTTCTTCAAACGGGGGCTTAATGCTGAATTAGCTGATCAATGGAGGGCGATCCGAGACACGGTCGATAGCCTGACTCTATCCAGCACTAGTGATTGGGTGTCTTGGAGGCTCAATCAGAATGGCAAGTTTTCGACTAAATCTGTTTATAAATGGCTAGAGAGATCTATTAGTGGATGCCACTATAGATGGATCTGGAGGGCCAAACTAACTCTCAAAATCAAAATTTTCCTCTGGCAAATGTCACAGGATGCTGTTCTTACTAGGCAAGTCATGCGTAGTAGAAATGGCCTGGTAATCCTTGTTGTTCTTTCTGCAAGGAGGTGGAGAGCTCTCAACACCTGTTTTTCACCTGCCCTGTTGCGAAATGTGTGTGGAGGTCTGTTGGGGTCGTGCTGGGTACTGATAAATGTCCCAGCAGCTATTGGCAATACTATGCGTGGTGTCACTCTTACCTTCCTGGGGGAGAAAATTTTTATACTGTGGGCCTTGCAGCTGCCTGCTGGGCTATATGGTTGGCTCGAAATCGTGCAACTTTTGAGAAGAAAATGATCAAAACCCCTTTTGAGATTGTTTTTTCCATGTGTTCTTTCTTGCTGTATTGGACAGGTCTGCAACAGGGAGATGATGCTACTAAACTACGGGCAGGCGCAGAGCAACTCAGGGTGGGTACCATGCAGATGATGAAGCTCTGCAAGGCTGCCAGGCAACCAATTACCGGTGAATGAAGGAAGCAAGTCTCGAGGATTGGAAAACCTCCCCTGTTCCTGGCACTGGGGGTCGGGTCTGTAATAGTTAGTTGAACTTACAGATATGGGTGCTATCCAGGTTTTCGTCCCATGGCACTTGTCACGATGTTGGGCAAGTGTGGTGGGTTTCCTGGTAGTGCTTGAACTCGCTTTTTTCCCTTTCCTTTCTTCCCAAACATATTTCTGGAACTGATGTATTTCCGTTCTATGCAATGGAAAGGGGTTAAAGCCCGGTTCAAAAAAAATAGCAATTGTATATCATGAAGAGTATAATAATTTCAGGTAGGTGTACATCCAATTTAGCAATGCGTGAGTAGTTTTTATGTTATGGTGTTTTATATTGCAATCCACCTCAGGATCCCTGGTGTTCTTGTTTCTGCTTATAATAAATAAAGCAAGACGGCTAGTGTCCATACACTCCTCTGATCTAGTAGCACCTGCACACAGATCAGAATCAGATACCAAATCTACAAACTAGAGGTGGGTACGTCAGTGTGTGCTGGAGAAGAAATGTGCGGCCTCACCTGGCAAGCGCAAGCGGCGGCCTGCTACTCCCTCCCTCCCTGCTCTTCCTCCTTGTGGAGGGGCGGATTGGGTGGAGGGGCCTGGGCGTTGGGGAGGATGACCGGACCGGACCGACACCTAGACCGTGACCGGATGGAATAGCAGAGCAAGGAAGCAGACCGGATGGCGGAGGGGTTGGGGGCAGGGCGGCGGGCGGCCGGCGGCCAAGGACGGGGAAGAGGAGGAGGAGGAGGTGGAACCGATGGGCCTGGAGGCGAAACGGCCCAAGACAGCCGAACGGGTTCCACACGCGGTTTTGCGTAATCTGAACCTTTCCCAATCGGTTTCCATCGGTTTAATTTTCGTTTGTATTTTTTGTGTTGTTCTTTTTTTTGCTATGAACTTGGGGAGCTTTATTGCATAGTTGACATATGATTACAATCTGCCCTGAGGCTACTAAGGAGAAAGGATGGACAGCCCTCCAACCAACAGTTTGAGACCAACAAGGAACAGGCCTGTTTAGCACATAGGTCTGCCATAGCGTTAGCATCCCTTGGAACATATCTAACAGTAAAAGAGATAAAACTTGAAGACTTCTCCCCAATATCATCTAGAATAGGCGCAACAATTGACCTCGAACTGTCACGCGACGACCAGAAGTTGACAACCTCTAAACAATCTAGTTCCAGCGAACCAACTTGTGGTTGGATGGTTAGAGGGACTGTGGTATCCCGAGCCCACCAGGGTTCAAATCCTGGTGCTCGCATTTATTCCTGAATTTATTTCAGGATTTCCGGCGATGCGCATTCAGTGGGAGGAGATGTTCCCGTCGACGACGAGGCGCCTACGGTGACTTTGTAAATCTCAAGATGATATGCTGGCTCAGTCTTTCGGAGGTGCTCATAGGGGTAGGGTGTGCGTGTGTGCGTTCATAGGGGTGAGTGTATGCGCGTGTATATGAGCGCTTGTGTCTGTACTGATGTTCAAAAAAAACAATCCAGTTCCATCACCACATGTGAGAAACCACGCGGCTGAGTGAAGATGACTCCCTCCCGTAGAGCTAAGGCCTCAGCAATGAGGGGGTCTGTCACCCCCGGGAAGGGTTTACTCCAGGCTCACGTGAACGACAGGTGAGATCGAGCTATCCCGCCCCCTCCCGCACACCGAGCTTTAGTGTTGATGGCACCGTCTGTGTTGATCTTGATCCACCCAACATCAGGGGACGCCATTGGGCCTCTCACACATCACTGGGAGGCTTCGGAATATCAAGCATGATAAGATCATCACGAACATATTTCACTGCACTGGATCATATGATACCTTGTCATGAGTCCATCGATTTTGATCAGACCATATTGCATGCATGCTACTTCTTGAGCATGCGTTGGCTGGGAGGCTTCGGAATATCAAGCATGATAAGATCATCACAAACATATTTCACCGCCTGCACTGGATCATATGATACCTTGTCATGAGTTCATCGATTTTGATCAGACCATATTGCATGCATGCTACTTCTTGAGCATGCGTTGGTTTTTCCCTTGAAGAGAACCAAGGTATCAATTCAGTAGGTGGCTCCACGCAAGTCCCTCGCACCTACACAAACAAACAAGAACCTCGCAACCAACGTGATAAAGGGGTTGTCAATCCCTTCACGGCCACTTGCGAAAGTGAGATCTGATAGAGATAATATGATAAGATAAATATTTTTGGTATTTTTATGATATAGATTGAAAAATAAAGATTGCCAAATAAAGTAGATTGGAAACTTATATGATAGAGAATAGACCTGGGGGCCATAGGTTTCACTAGTCGCTTCTCTCAAGATAGCGTAATTATTACGGTGGGTGAATAAATTATTGTTGAGCAATTGATAGAAAAGTGCATAGTTATGAGAATATCTAGGCATGATAATGTATATAGGCATCATGTCCGCGATAAGTAGACCGACTCCTGCCTGCATCTACTACTATTACTCCACACATCGACCGCTATCCAGCATGCATCTAGAGTATTAAGTTCATCAGAACAGAGTAACGCATTAAGCAAGATGACATGATGTAGAGGGATAAACTCAAGCAATATGATATAAACCCCATCTTTTTATCCTCGATGGGAACAATACAATACGTGTCTTGCTGCCCATGCTGTCAGTGGGAAAGGACACCGCAAGATTGAACCCAAAGCTAAGCACTTCTCCCATTGCAAGAAAGATCAATCTAGTAGGCCAAACCAAACTGATAATTCGAAGAGACTTGCATGGATAACCAATCATACATAAAAGAATTCAGAGGAGATTCAAATATTTCTCATAGATAAACTTGATCATAAACCCACAATTCATCGGATCTCGACAAACACACCGCAAAAAGAGTTACATCGAATAGATCTCCAAGAAGATCGAGGAGAACTTTGTATTGAGATTCAAAGAGAGAGAAGAAGTCATCTAGCTAATAGATATGGACCCGAAGGTCTATGGTAAACTACTCACAAATCATCGGAGAGGCCTTGGCGATGATGTAGAAGCCCTCCGTGATCGATTCCCCCTATGGCGGAGCGCCGGAAAAGGCTCCAAGATGGGATCTCAGGGGTACAGAAGGTTGCGGCGGTGCAAATAGTTTTTCGTGGTGCTCCTGGATGTTTTCAGGGTACGCAGATATATATAGGCGAAAGAAGTCAGTCAGGGGAGCCACGAGGGGCCCACGAGGCAGGGGGCGCACCCTCCCCCCCTAGGGCGCGCCCTACACCCTTGGGGCCACCCTGGCTACTTCTTGACGTCCACTCCAAGTCTCCTGGATTGCGTTTGTTCCAAAAAGATCGCTCCCGAAGGTTTTATTTCGTTTGGACTTTGTTTGATATTCTTTTTCTGCAAAACACTAAAATAGGCAAAAAAACAGCAATTCGGCTGGGCCTCCGGTTAGTAGGTTAGTCCCAAAAATGATATAAAAGTGTATAGTAAAGCCCATAAACATCCAAAATGGGTAATATAATAGCATGGAACAATCAAAAATCATAGATACGTTGGAGACGTATCAAGTATCCCCAAGCTTAATTACTACTCGTCCTCGAGTAGGTAAATGATAAAAACAGAATTTTTGATGTGGAATGCTACCTAGCATATTTCTCAATGTAATTTTCTTTATTGTGGCATGAATGTTTAGATCTAAATGATTCAAGATAAAAGTTCACATTGACATGAAAACAATAATACTTCAAGTATACTAACAAAGCAATCATGTCTTCTCAAAATAACACGGCTAAAGAAAGTTATCCCTACAAAATCATATAGTCTCGCTATGCTCTATATTCATCACACAAAATATTTAAATCATGCAAAACCCCGATGACAAGCCAATCAATTTTTTCATACTTTGATTTTCTCAAACTTTTTCAACTTTCACACAATACATGAGCGTGAGCCATGGACATAGCACTATATGTGGAATAGAATGGTGGTTGTGGAGAAGACAAAAAAGGAGAAGATAGTCTCACATCAACTAGGCGTATCAACGGGCTATGGAGATGCCCATTAATAGATATCAATATGAGTGAGTAGGGATTGCCATGCAACGGATGCACTAGAGCTATAAGTGTATGAAAGCTCAACAAAAGAAACTAAGTGCGTGTGCATCCAACTTGTTTGCTCACGAAGACCTAGGGCATTTTGAGGAAGCCCATTATTGAAATATACAAGCCAAGTTTTATAATGTAAAATTCCCACTAGTATATGAAAGTGACAACATAGGAGACTCTCTATCATGAAGATCATGGTGCTACTTTGAAGCACAAGTGTGGAAAAAGGATAGTAACATTGTCCCTTCTCTCATTTTATCTCTTTTTTTGGTGGGCTTCTTTGACCTCTTTTTTTATTTGGGCTTCTTTGGCCTCTTTTATTTTTCATAAGTACAGAGTCTCATCCCGACTTGTGGGGGAATCATAGTCTCCATCATTGAGGGAGTCCTGGATAAGGGGGTATCCGGACAGCCAGACTATATACTTTGGTCGGACTGATGGACTATGAAGATATAAGATTGAAGACTTCGTCCCATGTCCGGATGGGACTCTCCTTGGCGTGGAAGGCAAGCTTCACGATTCGGATGTAGATCTCCTTCTCTGTAAACCGACTCTGTGTAACCCTAGCCCTCTTTGGTGTCTATATAAACCGGAGGGTTTAGTCCGTAGGACACATCAACAATCATACCATAGGCTAGCTTCTAGGGTTTAGCCTCTCTGATCTCGTGGTAGATCAACTCTTGTAATACTGATATCATCAAGATCAATCCAGCAGGAAGTAGGGTATTACCTCCATCAAGAGGGCCCGAACCTGGGTAAACATCGTGTCCCCAGCCTCCTATTACCATTAGCCTTAGACGCACAGTTCAGGACCCCCTACCTGAGATCCGCCGGTTTTGACACCGACATTGGTGCTTCCATTGAGAGTTCCTCTGTGTCGTCGCTGCAAGGTTAGATGGCTTCTCCAACCTTCAACCACGCTGTCTTGTGCGAGACTTTTCTCCCCTGACAGATCTTCGTGTTCGGCGGCTTCGCACTGCGGGCCAACTCGCTTGGCCATCTGGAGCAGATCGATAGCTACGCCCCTGGCCATCAGGTCAGGTTTGGAAACGTAAACTACACCACCGACATTCGCGGAGACTTGATCTTCGACGGATTCGGGCCCGTGTCAGGAGCGCCGAACAATCACGACATGCATGACCTAGATCGGCAGTCGGGCAGTATTTGGAACATCGCACTTGCTACTGCTCTGGACTTTGTTCCAGAGCGGGTCGTGCCTTCCAAGGACGGGTGGATGGACCCCGCCCTGGAGGCCGCACACTCCTCGGCATTGGAGTCGAACACAGACTCCTCTCCTAAAGGGATCTGTGTCTCCGGACCCCCGGACTCACCTCCGGCCGTGTGTTCCGGACCGCGCACATCCGTGCCCATTGAATCTAACTGGGCTCCAGTCATGGAGTTCACCACCGTGGATATCTTTCAGCACTCACCCTTCGGAGACGTGCTAGATTCTTTAAGGTCTCTCTCTCTGTCAGGAGACTCCTGGCCGAACTATGTACGACTCGAGTGGGAAGCTGGCGACGAAGAAATTCGTTTCCCACCCAACACCCACTTAATAGCCACGGTCGATGACTTGACCGACGTGCTTAACTTCGACTCCAAAGACATCGACGGTATAGACGACGATGCAGGAGAAGAACAGGAACCACCGCCCATAGGGCGCTGGACTGCCACCTTTTCATATGATATATACATGGTGGATACTCCCAAAGAAACCAATGGCGATGAGGCAATGGAAGATAGCCCTCCGGGGAAGAAAGCAAAACATGGGCATCATCGGCGCCGCTCCAAGCCTCGCCACAACAATACCGGCACTGGAGAAGAAAATCCAGATGGTGCCGAAGAGGAATACAATCCTGATCAACCCACCTTCGAGCAAGCTGAACAGGAACATGGGCTGGCTAGCCCAGACGAACAGGCGACGGACGGATACTTGGAGGACGATAACTATATGCCTCCCTCCGAAGACGAGGTGAGCCTCGGTGACGATGAATTCGGTGTACCAGAGGATCCCATAGAGCAGGAGCGCTTCAAGCACATGCTTATAGCCACTGCAAGAAGTCTGAAGAAGAAACATCAGCAGCTTCAAGCTAACCAAGACCTGCTCGCAGATAGATGGACCAAAGTCCTGGCGGCCAAGGAATACGTACTCGAGCCCCCGAGCAGGGGATACCCAAAGCATAAACCGCTAGAAGAAGAGGCCGAAGAGCCTGAACTTCCAACACAAGATGAGGCTAACCAGCCACCCTGTGGCCGGGATAAAACAGGCTATCAGGCCAGACACTAGCTCGCACCCCCACGCCGGTTCACCACGGCCCAGGGGAATACGTAGGACCTGTGAGACATATTGGAAAACAATGCAGAACAACCAAGATCGATCTACGGATCACGGGGGCGCGCCACAGCTCATTACACCGATCGTCATGCCGGATATAATGCTGATAAATCCGGCCGGGCTGGACATTACCGACCAGACCCAATCAGAATACGCCGCGACATAGCCCGGCATAGAGGCGCCGCACACCCCCTCTGCTTCACTGATGAAGTAATGGCACATGAATTCCCAGAAGGGTTTAAACCCGTCAACATCGAGTAATACGATGGCACAACAGACCCCGCTATGTGGATCGAGGATTTCCTTCTCCACATTCACATGGCCCGCGGTGATGACCTACATGCCATCAAGTATCTCCCACTGAAGCTTAATTAAAGGGCCAGCAAGACACTGGCTGAATAGCCTGCCAGCAAACTCCATTGGCAGCTGGGAAAAATCTTGAGGACACATTCCTCGATAACTTCCAGGGCACCTATGTGCGACCACCGGATGCTGATGACTTAAGTCACATTACCCAACAGCCCGGAGAGTCAGCCAGGAAATTCTGGACTCGGTTTCTCACTAAAAAGAACCAAATTGTCGACTGTCTGGACGCTGAGGCCTTGGCGGCCTTTAAGCATAATATCCGCGACGAGTGGCTTGCCCGACACCTCGGCCAAGAAAAACCGAAGACCATGGCGGCCCTCACGACACTAATGACCCGCTTTTGCGCGGGTGAGGACAGTTGGCTGGCTCGCAGCAACACCGCACCTGGAAACCCTGGTACTTCAGACATCCGTGACAGTAACGGAAAGCCACGGCGCAACAGACACAAGCATCGAAATAATGGCGACAATGCAGAGGATACGACAGTCAATGCCGGATTTAGCAACTCCAAATCCGGTCAGCGGAAGAAGCTGTTCAAAAGAAACAATCCAGGATCGTCCAGTCTGGACCGCATACTCGACCGCTCATGCCAGATTCATGGCACCCCACATAAACCAGCCAATCACACTAACAGAGATTGCTGGGTGTTCAAACAGGCCGGCAAGATAAACGCCGAGAGCAAGGACAAGGGGCTGCATAGCGATGATGAGGAGGAGCCCCGGCGTCCGAACACTGGAGGGTAGAAGAAATCCCCCCCCCCTCCAGGTAAAAATGGTGAACATGATCTATGCCACTCACATCCTCAAACGAGAGAGAAAGCGTGCACTAACGGACGTCTATGCGATGGAGCCTGTCGCCCCGAAATTCAACCCATGGTCATCCTGCCCGATCACCTTTGATCGTAGGGACCATCCCGCCAGCATCCGTCATGGCGGCTTAGCTGCATTGGTCCTTGACCCAATCATCGATGGATTCCACCTCACGCGAGTCCTCATGGACAGTGGCAGCAGCCTGAACCTGCTTTATCAAGATACAGTGTGCAAAATGGGTATCGATCCGTCACGGATCAAACCCACCAAAACCACCTTCAAAGGTGTAATTCCGGGGGTAGAGGCCCGCTGCACGGGCTCGATAACACTAGAAGTGATCTTCAGATCTCCGGATAACTTCCGAAGCGAGGAGTTAATCTTCGATATCGTCCCTTTTCGTAGTGTCTATCACACACTTCTTGGACGAACCGCGTTCACTCGTTTCAACGCGGTACCGCACTATGCATACCTCAAGCTCAAGATGCCAGGACCTCGCGGGGTCATAACAGTCAATGGAAATACAGACCGCTCCCTCCGTACGGAAGAACATACTGCGGCCCTCGCGGCAGAAGTATATAGCAGCCTCCTCCGACAAACAGCCAATCTGGCAACGACATCCCTGAACACCGTCAAGCGAGTCCGGAGTACCCCGCAACAAGACAGTCAGGCATGCCAGGAGCTCGATTAGCAATCCGGCCTCCACCCCAACCCCATTCAAGTGGCGTTCGTACCACGCGTGCATAATTACGCGCTGAAAATACCATGGGCATAGGTGGAGGCTAGATGACAATGCGGCCAGAGTGCGGTTCAGCCGCCACGAGGCCCGCATACTTTTTTCCCTTTTTCAGGACCCCACTTTCGGGCAGCCCCTTCGAGAAGAGATCGGATAACTGGACTCATTATGGAGGGGGCACCAAGGAGGCAAGAGGCTTTTGCACACAAGGGAATACTCAGGTGGTCTTCTTCAAATGATCATTATACCTGTTCTTACATACCCGCACGTAGCCTGCCCTTGGATAGGATATGTCAAATTGTCCTATTTTTTTCTGCTTAATGCATCAATTTTACACCTACGTTTTGCCGTATTGTCCAAATAAATTGGAAGTAGTACGTAGCGTTAGCTTCTTATTACTATCCTCATATTTTTTCTGTTGAATATTTATTCAATATTGCATCCGTATGTTTTGGTATGGTCAGTTTGCCAGGGGCTTCTTATCGAGCCCCATAAAATGGCAAGGAAAGTCCGAACACTTTCAATAGTGCGGCACCCCAAACTTATAACATTATATGCATCAGCTCCGAATCATGTCTTGGGTCAATAGTTGGGTTAGCCCGGCTCCCTTGTTTTGGTACCTTACGTTCCGTTCTATCGGCTAAGGTAGCGCAGGGAGAACTACTACGATTGTGTCCCGGTTCTTCCGGACGAGCACCTCAGTAGAGGGTTTAGTCTGTAGGACACATCAACAATCATACCATAGGCTAGCTTCTAGGGTTTAGCCTCTCTGATCTCATTGTAGATCAACTCTTGTAATACTCATATCATCAAGATCAATCAAGCAGGAAGTAGGGTATTACCTCCATCGAGAGGGCCCGAACATGGGTAAACATCGTGTCCCTAGCCTCCTGTTACCATTAGCCTTAAACGCATAGTTCGGGACCCCCTACCCGAGATCCGCCGGTTTTGACACCAACAATCATCCTTTCCTCACTTGGGACAATGCTCTAATAATGAAGATCATCACACTTTTATTTACTTACAACTCAAGAATTACAACTCAATACTTAGAACAAAATATGACTATGTGGATGTCTCCGGCGGTGTACTAGGATATGTAATGAATCAAGAGTGACATGTATGAAAGAATCATCAAGGTGGCCTTGCCACAAATACGATGTCAACTACATGATCATGCAAAAGCAATATGACAATGATGGAGCGTGTCATAATAAACGAAACGGTGAAAAGTTGCATGGCGATATATATATCGGAATGACTATGGAAATGCCATAATAAGTAGGTATGGTGGCTATTTTAAAGAAGGTATATGATGAGTGTATGGTACCGGCAAAAGTTGCGCGGCACAAGAGAGGCTAGCAATGGTGGAAGGGTGAGAGTGCGTATAATCCATGGACTCAACATTAGACATAAAGAGCTCTTATACTTATTGCAAAAAATCTACAAGTTATTGAAACAAAGTACTACGCGCATGCTTTTAGGGGGATAGATTGGTAGGAAAAGACTCGTTCACAAGATTTAACACTTGTTCACAAGATTTAACACTTGTTCACAAGATTTAAAAGTGATTATGCATTTTGCAAACGTACCCACATTTCAAAGTCTTCGTCAAATTTTAAAATAGTTTTTGAATTCAAAAAGTGCTTTTAGATTTGAAAAATGTTTAGAATTTTTTTTAAAAATGAAATTCCAAAGCCACAAAATTTAAAAATATTGCCCTATCTCAAAAACATGTACACGAATTTAAAATTTTAAAAATGAAAAACAGAAAAGGGAAGCAAAGCAGAAAAGAAAAGAACCCGAGAGAAGACCGGTAAAGCCGCCAAGGAAAAGACAGAAAAAAGGTAAAAATAATCAAGGGAGGGTGGAAAAAGGAACAAAAGAAAATCAATGGGGAGGCTTCACGCGTGGAATAGTGATAATCAAGATTTTTGTTGTTTGTGCGGGCGGTTAGGCTCAGCGTGTCAGTTGACCTCTCGGCTCTTCAAAAATGTGGGAAGTGATAAGGAAATTGTGTGATGGTCCATGCTTTAGGAGAACAGAACTCAAATGTTTTGTACAGCATAGGCAAATATATACTACATAAAAGTTACTAAATTGGATCCTTCCGAACAAATATCTACACAGTAATCAGCATCTACATCAGCATCTACACGAATTTGATGGGAGTTCTTACCAAGTGTTTACACAAAGCACATACACCTCAACATTAATACTCTTGATATAAAAATCATAGCCTAGAACTTGAAGTCTTGCTCTACTGAAATTTACAAAACTATTAACATTGCAAAAAACTTGGAGGAGATTTAAAATTTGGGCCTACGTGCAAACAAGGTGACGAACTCTGCCTTTCAGGAAATAAAAAGCATGGTGTTCACAAGAATTAGCAATGAACAATGGATAATGGTGAAACTAAAGATTTTAAAAAATCTACATCAAACTTGTAAAAAATCAAAGAAACCCCTAGAAAACCTCAAGAGGGTGAAGCGAATCAGCATAAAAGAACCATGTGTATGGGTGAAGCAAAGCAATATAATTTTCATGGCGGTACCAAGATTATCCTAGAGGATGAAACTATCCATGATGCAAAATCAAGCACTGGGAGGCTAAAAGAAAGCATATATAATGCTAGATTTAACACTTGGACTTGAGAGGAAGCACACACATTCTACATGAGGAGATACAACTGTGATTTCAGAGGTGCTCCACAGCTAACTGTAATGAGCATATTACCCATGAACAGAGCCCTCGCAAAAAAAGAAGAAGAAAAGGGCATAGACAGTGCAATGGTTTTCAGAGTAAAGTAGAAATCTGGTCAAAGATTTGCAATGGTGGCAGCTATCTCATCTATCAGCAAACGTATGGGAATTGACAATGCATAGTATCATGATCTGCTGCCAGACTTCCATACAGAAAAAACAGGACTTGAGTTTCACAAAACCAACTTAAAATAAGTAACCAGTAACTTACAAAGAAAGGCGCCATGATTCAAAGTCTGGCGGGTTTTTTTTTGTCTAAGAACACAAAAAACAGAGCGCATTGGAGCTATCTCATTTATCAGCAAGCGCATTGGAGCTGGCAATGCAAAGTATCATGATATTCTGCCAAACATTTCACTCTAGCATAACCAATTAAATTCACCATCCATTGTTGCCATACAAACAAAACAGGATTTGAGTTTCACAAAACCAACTCAAAATAAGTAGCTAGTAACATGGTTTGCTCCAAGCTGCTGCTACAGCCCATGAGTGAATTACTACATTAAAAGCATAAGGTAGCATAATTCAAAGTTTAGTGGGTTTTTTGTTTAGTCTAACAACACAAAAAGCAGAGCTTGAGATTCTGCGTGAGCTTCAGATCTCTCTGCAGTCGGCATGCAGGGCAAGATCACTTCAGCTCCATCGCCTCCCTACATGAATCAGTTGATCACGACATTGTTACAAAGAAGGGTCAAATTGTACTAATTGATAAGTTCATCACAAAATTGTCAAAAGAAGCAACCGAATCAACTAACTAATTATGGAAACACCTAGAATCTGCAGCTGCTGACAATGTTAATCTAATATCACTCCAGGAGAAAACGAGATGAAACATGGATTTCATACCAGAATAATTTCTCGGTCTCTTCGCTTTCTGGGTCCAACTCTAAAGCGCGCGAGAGTGCGGAATACGCAGCAGCATACTTCTAATGAACGCATGCGCACGTCAGAATCAAATATCAGATATAAAAAGAGCAATGAAATCATCAGTTTGAACCCGATCTAGTGCACCTTCAAGAACATTAGAGCTGCTCCTTGTCGATAGTGCACCTTTGCCCACTTTGGACGCATCCTTTTGCATTTAGTTGCATCACCAAAAGCCCTTTGTCCGTCACCCATGCGAAGCCAGCAAAGGCTCCTGTTTGACAACAACTTGGCGTCAAAGTTATCCATCTTCAGTGCCTGCAGCAGATAAAACATCGAAAAATTGCAGCGCCATTCCCACATTCTAGAAACACTGCTTGGTTTAGGACGCAAATTTGTCATTTGTTCCATAGGTACAAGGACCCAAACCCAAAACTGTGAGAAAAGAGCAACTAACCACCTCAAATTCCAAGCAATGGAATGGAAGACCAAGATTGATGTGTTTCAGTTCTTATTTTACTTTCTAACATGATGTCTCTGTTTTTTTTGTTACCAATAGCCATAGGTATGAAACTTCTCCAATCTTGGCTAACACTCCGCATATGCGACAAGATGTGCATGCCAAAGTAACAGATCGCTTTTACGCATTGCCCAGATCAATCAATCTCAATGATAAATCAACTAAATTGTAATGGAGGAACATGTTTCAAGGCTTTACCACCAGCCTACAAAGAATAAACAGTCCGGCAATGTACCTGTGTGTAGAGCATTGATGCATTTAGATAATCCTGCTTTTTGAATGCTTCATCTGCTTGTCGTTTCAGGTCAGACACCCTCTCTTTCACAAAATTGTCATCCTGGGCAACTCATAATAACTTGAATCAGGTATATATTAGAGGTCTGATGTGTGTGAGGGAGAAACGGTGCTCTAGCAAAGATGTTAAGGTGAAGAGCTTAGGCAGCAAAGCAGGTGCAAGGAAACACATGCGCATTTGACGAGGCTGGAATAGGAGGATAAACTTTGACAGTTCCAGATCTACGAATGTTAGTTAAACATGGACTTAACTGCAACACACTCAAGAGAGTTAAAGTGCACCAAAATTGCCAAGGGTGTGCAAGAAAATATGCAGTGGCATACCTCTAGTTGCTTGATTTCCATCTTCACATGACTAATGATTCCATCAACGCTCCAATTTTCCACAGTTGAAATGGGTGAGGTGAACGGAAAGAGAATCTCAACATCTTCCCGTGTACCATACTCAACAGCCAACTCTATTGGCAGTCTACCAAACTGTTGAGGAACAACAAAAGCTTTAGAAAGGCAATACTCAACATGAAGAAATAAGCAATATTCTAGACATGATATGCAAACCATATGTCCATATTGATTCACTACCATCATAATAGGTCGACGTAGTGCTAGTGTGGCACATCTATGTATATCTGACTAAATTAAAGACATGGCATGAAGGGACAAGGCGAAACAGTAACAAGCATATGCAAAAAAAAAAGGTAACTTAGCACAACCTTTTATTTTAATTTTACCGATAGCATCATCTAGATTTTTTTAGAAAAAGGAGCATCATCTAGTTGTACTGACATCATAACTCATACGGTTGTAGCATATCTGTATAGGACAAGTCTACTGAAATTACAAAGCCAAGAAAGACAAAAGAATGTGACAAAAAGAGCATTCTTACTGCGTTCGGAACATTTGGGTTTGCACCAGCTTCCAACAAGCACTTGATAGCTTCAGTTAAGCCCTTCTCTGCAGCCTTTATCAAAAGATTATCCCGAGGACTATCACCACTGACATTAGCTCCACCCTATCAGATCCAAGTATAGAAGACAAGCCAATCATATGGTTTTCAAGTAGGTAATACAAAGATAGCTAAATCAAACATCAGTTTATAGAAATCCAGCATTCCTGTTGTATTATAAGCCGAGGATACTATACCTGAATCAATAGCTTCACACGGGCTACAGAAGATTTTTGTAATGCCATGCTTAAAGGTCCAAACTGACATCTAGCATCGTTGGGCTGGAAAAAAAAAGAACTTCACTTTCGTGCCAAAATATGACCGTTCCAACAAAAAGATGGAATTTGTTTGGGGAAAAGGGCTGAGAGGATACTTCTTTCGTAAGAATATACTCCGTCCGTCCCATAATATAAGATTTTATTACAACCGATATACTCACATATTCGTTGTAATAAAATCTTATATAATGGGACGAAGGAAGTAGAATATAGCTATATAGTCTTATGTCCGCTTGCTACCATTAATTTTTCAGACTAGTCCCACCATGCCTACTCTAGCTCACACATTAACAGCTATAGCAGGGCCTGTTTGGTTGGTTTATGAAGGTTGATGATATTTGCCACAACATTTTGCAAAACATGTCTAAGATTAGATGATAAAATGAGTGGCATACTTTGCCAAGCCTAAGTGAATCCTACCACACCTTTTTTAGTCAGTGACACATGGAACCCAACTTGTAGAAAAGGAATGTTGGCACAATTGTGGCTGTGAACTGAACGGGTAACCAGCTTGCCTAACTTTTGGCATGGCATAGTTAGTCACCAACCAAAAAAAAGCCATCAGCTACAGGTGGGAACAATTGGAGAAAGTAGCAAAAACCCAGCAAAAGGGGGAATTGGAGTTAAAAGACAGCATATCAACAAATAACTTGAATAGTACATCTGCATTGTGCTCCAAAAGGGTCTTGACAATACTAGGATATCCTCTAATGGCAGCATCTGCGAGTGCTGTCCCAAGATCTGATATTGCATCGACGTCAGCTCCCCTCACAAGAAGAAACTTAACTATTTCAGAGTACCCTGAAGAAAAGAAGAAAAGGGTCATAATACTATTACCAATAAATGACATGAACAAAACATTTTTGCTCGGCAAAGTTCAAATAACTAGTGGGGGAAGGATTTTTGTTGTTTCACATTTCTCTAAATAGGCATACAGAAAGAATGACCATAATCAGTCAACATAAGAAGGCGGTAAAGTAGACGAACATTTCTCAGGAAACTAGTTCCAATGGCTAGACTAACAAGATTGGTAGCAATACGATGACACGTGGAATCTTTACATATCTGAGAGCGGGGAATTAGGAATCAGCCAATAACTAGAAGTCCGTATGTCTCTCATGGAAGCGCTTTAGAGTCCCTAGAAGCTGCACTTTTTATTTCTCCGACCTAGAGCACTCTTTATTTCAATACATACGAAGAAACTCTGTGAAAGCCAGCTATCACTCCTATGAGAAGGCTAACTCATAAGATTGATCACTATTCAGACCCCAATGAACATGAGAAGCAAATAAGATCAGGCTACTTTTAATGTATGGCAACAGGAAAAAAAATTCTACTCCCTCCGTTCCTAAATGTAAGTCTTTTTAGACATTTCAAATGGACTACAACATACGGATGTATGTAGACTTATTTTAGAATGTAGTTTCATTCATTTTGCTCCGTATGTAGTCACTTGTTGGAATCTCTAAAAAGACTTATATTTGGGAACGGAGGGAGTATTAGGCTAGCTTAGTCTAGCTCCTGGTAAAGTAAATCCATTTTTATCACCATGGTAGGTCCAGCACAAAACAAGCGATGCTAAAGTGAAGTTCCTTTTCATACCATGAACTGCAGCTACATGAAGAAGAGTGATGTTTCCCTTTGCACGTTGCTGATGCAGATCAGCGCCATGATCAATGAGGTACTTGACGGCAGGAAGGTTGCCATTGGTGATGGCATGCGCCACGGGTGTAAACTCTAGCATTAAGACGCTCACAGCTCAGCTGAAGTTGATGATAAAGTCATAAAACTAAATGTGCTTATATTAGGATCAGAAAGGCCTGAACGTATGCTGAGCGGTGTCGGGCAAGTCGACATCCATCTTGACCTCCTCCACGAGATACTCGAAGACCGAGAAGCTGCCGCAGCCGGCGGCGGCGTGGAGGGCGTTCATGCCCATGTAGGTGGTGTTAGCCACCGTCGCCGGGATCCCACGCCCCTGCACGTCCAGCTCCTTTGCAATCTCTGCAGTTCAGACCAAAAAAGGGGGCACTTTTAGTCAGGAATCATGGCAAGGACGTAGCATCTATGTACTGTAATCTGAATCAGAAAGAAATCGCCCCTGATTCTTAGGAAGGGGGCAAGAATCTGGTCTGAAACCCCGATTTGCCCCCAAACCAGAGCACTGAAACCTAAATCACGACCGAAATTGGCATCCCGGAGCCGCAAACCGCGGCCATATCAAGAACGGAGCACACACGGCAGCTAAACCCTAGGCCCCTGGCCAGATCTAGCGAGCTCAGTGACGCGGGACGTCATGGAGGGAGAGGGAGGGGCGTGGGGATTTGGTGAAAGGCGGCGCTTACTCTTGATCTTGCCGACGTCGCCATTGTGGGCGGCTTCGATGAACCTGGCCTCCGGCGACCAACGGTCGCGCTCTGCACAAAAAGCGAGTGAAATGATGAGACGGCCGGAGGGGGGAGCCGTACAATCGGCGGCGCTCGGACAGGTTAGGGTGTGAGGTCACCTTTGCCGAGGAGGAGCTCGTACAGGCGAGGCAGCGGTATATGTCGGGTCCCCATCCTTCCCCCCTCGCCCTTCTCCTCTTCGCCGGCGGCGGCGGCGGTGGCGGTGCGTGGCAAGGAGCAAGGAGTCGAAGGAAGCTTCTGGAGTCGGGGAGAGGAGGTGGGGAATAAAAAGGGCGGGAAAAGGGAGGGGAGTGGGTGCGCTCGCACTACCCGGCCATGGGCAGCGCGACCCGGACGGCCCGACCTTTCACATGGGCCGGGCCTGGGTCTATATATTTAGGCCTGATGGCTGGGCCGGGCCGGGCTCAGGCTTGACATATTCATAGTTTAAGGAAAAGGCCCGGCCTGAGGCCTCATGGGTTTTTTGCATGATGGGTCGGGCTTGGGTCTGATTTTTACGCCCGACAGTTGGGCCGGGTTGGGCTTGGGCCTAGGATTTCTGCGTCAGGCTTTGGTAGGCCTGGCCCGAAGCCCAGCTCAGCCCGACATATGGCCAGGTATAGCTCGCACAATGGGATGCCCACCCACGGTACAATCTGAGTGACACTGATGACAGAAGCGAGGACCACGACCTCCCTTTTCTTTGCTTTTGGATTCAGGTTTTGAATTTTTAATTTGAACTTGCTTTGAGAAACATGAAAAAATGCAGATGGCCATATACACTCCTCTTTATGAACACATGTTTGCACACCCTACTTTTGTGAGCACCTCTGAGAGACTAAATCGGTATATCTTGAGATTGTCGAAAACCCCTGAGGCATCTCGCTATCGACAAAAACATCACCTCCCGTTGAAAAAAAATATTCGGCCTTTAATGAGTCACGCCCATATCACTTGTGGTCGTCGGTTGAGGCCGACCCGTATGCGCATGCCCTTGCGCGATTGCACGGCATAAGCCCCGGCCCTCGCCTCTAAACGGATCATGATGTAAACTGTTGTACGATATCACTTGCTAAAAACAGTTGTTGGATTTTTTGAGCACGTGACATGAAGTACATAAATCATGAGACGTTGTATCTCGAAGTTCGGGCAAAGCCGACGAGCATGTTTGGATGTTTGTACCAACCATGAAAATGCCCACTAGATGCAGTTAGGGGTTTCAACACCCTCCCCCACCCAACCTGCCCCAAACCCCGTCTAGAATCGCATCCTTCTTAAGCACCCTCCTTACTCTAGCTCTATGGGGGCTCGAACCAGTCATTCCTTCCAGGTTAGGCTCATCGGCACGCAAGCGAGTCACGGTGTGCCTTGCTCGTGGTAGATGTATTGGGATCATAGTGTGAGGACTAGAGGGGGCGAGTAGTGCTATCAATTTACGGGGCTGACAGGTTTTAACTTCCAGCAACAACGACTAGACTACCACAAGTTCTCATTAGAACCAAAGTTCTAATTCTTTCACTCGGGATTATAACTATTGCGGGCAATGAAGTTGACACATTAACGGCAACATCGATAATATCATTCACCTGCCTATTTACCTCTTCATCATACCTATGATCTCAACAATTTTTGTCCTAACCTCTTCATTCTTCTCTTGAGTAATAGAATTTAACTTTCTAGACATAGATCTATTGTCACGCCATTGAGCATGATTTTCCTGCATATCGTCTCGTAGCTCCCATAATAGTCCTCCTACAATCATAGTAAAAAAAAATTAGTCCTCCTACAATAGTCTCAACATGTTCATGGATAAATGATTTAAACCACTATAAAACAAATGAAGAATTAGCCATTTTTCATGCCACGTCTAGGACAATTCCTAACAACTTCTTTCATACGTTCTCACGCAAAGCGCTAATGGCTCATGATCTTCCTGCTTGAAACATGTAGGGTGTGTTTGGTTCCAGTCATGAACCAGAATGTCATGAGTGAGACCTGTTCCTGAGCTTGGTTCCCGTGTTAGGTAAACAAGCAGAACAGAAGCCACTTGTTCCTACCGACCGAATATTCATGCCAGAACCGGAACGCGTCGATACCTCCAAATTGAAGGAATTACACGAAACCGTTCGTTCTCTCCTCTCACTACCGCAACCCCGCCTCTCCCTCGTTTCTCTTCCTCCTTCGATCTGCATCACCATTCTCTTCCTTCAATCTATGTCGTCGGAAGATTTTTGACCCTCAAGCAAGGATCTGGTGGCGAGGGGTGCATCGTGCTTGTGTCCTCGACACTGGTGGCAACATTGCGCCCTAGCTATGCGGTGTCCAAGGAAATCATGGAGGCCATGGTGTGGGTTGCCATGAAGGAGCTTGGGTTCGCGCTGGTGACGTTGACCTGCGCCGCGTCAGGGCCGTGGCATTATTAGCACGTAAGTGTATGGTTTTTGTTGTTGGAAAATGTTTAGTCATGAACATAATGTAGCAACTATTCTCGGATGTAATGGCTCCTTTAGGCAAAGCTAATAGTCATTCTTTAGCTTTTCCTCTCAGAGAGAAAGGAAACAAGCGTAATTTAACTACATTGGGATCGGCATCTTTTATGCGAGTCATATCGCAAAGCTCGGTAAAGTCATGTGGATGTATACACGCATCCTCTCAAGGAGAGCCTCCAAATTAGTTTTGTTGAACCATAGTAAGTAGTGGGATTTAACCTCATGTTGCTCAGTTGTGACAGCAAGTTGCATGATTAATGCATGCTTAGAATCACCATTGGGAGTAGCAAACATCCAAAGCTCTTTGGTAGCCATAATAATGATTTCGGGTTTTCTTGACATGTGAAAAATGAACCAATGAAAAAAATAAAACGAAAAAATAAGGATTCTAGTAACGATACTAGGGTAGCAAATACCTTCCCGACAACAGGCGCCAGACAAAGGGTTGATTACCCTTGATTTCGTAGATATATGCTTCTTCTCTGGAGACCCTAGCATTTATCGAATACATGAAAGTGAATAATGCTTGGAAAGGAAATATCTGTAGGTACTTGATATCTCAAAACATGCTAGTTTCCCGGTCCAGTCACAAAGGTGACTAAAAACATAATAATGAAGAAATATGGCAAGGCTTAAGGTTTGACATGCGGTTGTGTACATGCACCCAGTATACCAACTAGATAAATCAACAACATGGCACTGGTAAACACCATTACACATATCATGCGAACAAACTATGTCGGATATGCATCCTAATAACCCCATGACCCACTGCCACCGCATCAAGTTCTATTGTCCAACCAACGCCCTATCTGATTCACGGGGTAACCTCAGTTATTAAGGATAACGAGATCAACACACAGGGAGTTCAATGACTGAACTGTATCTACCCCTAGAGACTTGATTCCAATTATTGTCATCAATGTTCGGCATAGTGTGTTGGAAATATGCCCTAGAGGCAATAATAAAAGCATTATTATTATATTTCCTTGTTCATGATAATTGTCTTTATTCATGCTATAATTGTGTTATCCGGAAATCGTAATACATGTGTGAATAACAGACACCGACATGTCCCTAGTGAGCCTCTAGTTGACTAGCTCGTTGATCAACAGATAGTCATTGTTTCCTGACTATGGACACTGGATGTCATTGATAACGAGATCACATCATTGGGAGAATGATGTGATGGACAAGACCCAATCCTAAACATAGCACAAGATCGTATAGTTCGTTTGCTAGAGTTTTCCAATGTCAAGTATCTTTTCCTTAGACCATGAGATCGTGTAACTCCCGTATACCGTAGGAGTGCTTTGGGTATGCCAAACGTCACAACGTAACTGGGTGACTATAAAGGTAGACTACGGGTATCTCCGAAAGTGTCTGTTGGGTGACATGGATCAAGACTGGGATTTGTCACTCCGTATGACGGAGAGGTATCACTGGGCCCACTCGGTAATGCATCATCATAATGAGCTCAGAGTGACCAAGTGTCTGGTCACGGGATCATGCATTACGGTACGAGTAAAGTGACTTGCCGGTAACGAGATTGAACGAGGTATTGGGATACCGACGATCGAATCTCGGGCAAGTAACATATCGATAGATAAAGGGAATAGCGTACGGGATTGATTAAATCCTCGACATCGTGGTTCATCCGATGAGATCATCGTGGAGCATGTGGGAGCCAACATGGGTATCCAGATCCCGCTGTTGGTTATTTACCGGAGAGTCGTCTCGGTCATGTCTGCTTGTCTCCCGAACCCGTAGGGTCTACACACTTAAGGTTCGGTGACGCTAGGGTTATGAAGATATGTATATGCAGAAACCCGAATGTTGTTCGGAGTCTCGGATGAGATCCCAGACGTCACGAGGAGTTCCGGAATGGTCCGGAGGTAAAGAATTATATATAGGAAGTGCTATTTCGGGATCGGGACAAGTTTCGGGGTTATCGGTATTGTACCGGGACCACCGGAAGGGTCCCGGGGGTCCACGGGGTGGGGCCACCTGTCCCGGGGGGGCCACATGGGCTGTAGGGGGTGCGCCTTGGCCTAGATGGGCCAAGGGAAC
Organism: Triticum aestivum; assembly: GCF_018294505.1. Taxonomy (NCBI): domain Eukaryota; kingdom Viridiplantae; phylum Streptophyta; class Magnoliopsida; order Poales; family Poaceae; genus Triticum; species Triticum aestivum. The sequence goes on from NC_057807.1 coordinate 8,444,284, forward strand.
CCTATAGGCCCATGCGCCTAGGGTTTCCACCATGGAAGAGTCCATGTGGTGGAAGGCACCCCTAGGTGCCTTGGGGGGGAGGGAAACCTCCCCTTGGCCGCCGCCCCCCCCCCTAGTAGATGCCATCTACTAGGGCCGGCGCCCCCCTGGCAGCCCTATATATAGTGGGGGAGAGGAGGGATTTTACACCAGCCCCTGGCGCCTCCACACCCCCCCCTCGTTACGTCTCTCCCTCGTAGTCTCGGCGAAGCCCTGCTGCTGTGACGCCCTGCATCCACCACCACGCCGTCGTGCTGCTGGATCTTCATCAACCTCTCCTTCCCCCTTGCTGGATCAAGAGGGAGGAGACGTCTCCCGTCCCGTACGTGTGTTGAACGCGGAGGTGCCGTCCGTTCGGCGCTGGTCATCGGTGATTTGGATCACGTCGAGTACGACTACATCATCACCGTTCTTTTGAACGCTTCCGTGCGCGATCTACAAAGGTATGTAGATGCATCTAATCACTCGTTGCTAGATGAACTCCTAGATGATCTTGGTGAAACGAGTAGGAAATTTTTTGTTTTCTGCAACGTTCCCCAATAGTGGCATCATGAGCTAGGTCTATGCGTAGTTCTTCTTGCGCGAGTAGAACACAATTTGTTGTGGGCGTAGATTTGTCAACTTTCTTGCCGTTACTAGTCCTTTCTTGCTACAGCGGTATTGTGGGATGAAGCGGCCCGGACCAACCTTACACGTACGCTTACGTGAGACCGGTTCCACCGACTAACATGCACTAGTTGCATAAGGTGGCTGGCGGGTGTCTGTCTCTCCTACTTTAGTTGGAGCGGAATCGATGAACAGGGTCCTTATGAAGGGTAAATAGAAGTTGACAAATCACGTTGTGGCTTTAACGTAGGTAAGAAAACGTTCTTGCTAGAACCCTAATTCAGCCACGTAAAACTTGCAACAACAATTAGAGGACGTCTAACTTGTTTTTGCAGCAAGTGGTTTGTGATATGATATGGCCAAAGTTGTGATGAATGATGAATGATCTATATGTGATGTATGAGATTTTCATGCTATTGTAATAGGAATCACGACTTGCATGTCGATGAGTATGACAACCGGCAGGAGCCATAGGAGTTGTCTTTATTCTTTTATATGACCTGCGTGTCATCAAGAAACGCCATGTAAATTACTTTACTTTATTGCTAAACGCGTTAGCCATAGTAGTAGAAGTAATAGTTGGCAAGCAACTTCATGGAGACACGATGATGGAGATCATAATGATGGAGATCATGGTGTCAAGCCGGTGACAAGATGATCATGGATCCCCAAGATGGAGATCAAAGGAGCTATGTGATATTGGCCATATCATGTCACGTTTATTATTTGATTGCATGTGATGTTTATCATGTTTTGCATCTTGTTTACTTAGAACGACGGTAGTAAATAAGGTGATCCCTCATACTAATTTCAAGAAGTGTTCCCCCTAACTGTGCACCGTTGCGACAGTTCGCTGTTTCAAAACACCACGTGATGATCGGGTGTTTTATTCAGACGTTCACATACAACGGGTGTAAGACAGATTTACACATGCAAACACTTAGGTTGACTTGACGAGCCTAGCATGTACAGACATGGCCTCGGAACACGGAAGACCGAAAGGTCGAGCATGAGTCGTATAGAAGATACGATCAACATGAAGATGTTCACCGATGTTGACTAGTCCGTCTCACGTGATGATCGGACACGGTCTAGTTTAACTCGGATCATTTAATACTTAGATGACTAGAGGGATGTCTAATCTAAGTGGGAGTTCATTAATAATTTGATTAGTTGAACTTAATTATCATGAACTTAGTCTAAATATTTTACAATATGTCTTGTAGATTAAATGGCCAACGTAGTCCTCAACTTCAACGCGTTCCTAGAGAAAACCAAGCTGAAAGACGATGGCAACAACTATACGGACTGGGTCCGGAACCTGAGGATCATCCTCATAGCTGCCAAGAAAGATTATGTCCTACAAGCACCGCTTGGTGACGCACCCGTTCTCCCTGCAGAACAAGATGTTATGAACGCTTGGCAGGCACGTTTCGATGACTACTCCCTCGTTCAGTGCGGCATGCTTTACAGCCTAGAGCCGGGGCTCCAAAAGCGTTTTGAGAGACATGGAGCATATGAGATGTTCGAAGAGCTGAAAATGGTTTTCCAAGCTCATGCCCGGGTCGAGAGATATGAAGTCTCCGACAAATTCTTCAGCTGTAAGATGGAGGAAAACAGTTCTATCAGTGAGTACATACTCACTATGTCTGGGTTGCATAACCGCTTGACTCAGCTGGGAGTTAATCTCCCGGATGATGCGGTCATTGACAGAATCCTCCAGTCGCTTCCACCAAGCTACAAGAGCTTTGTGATGAACTTCAATATGCAGGGGATGGAAAAGACCATTCCTGAAGTATTTGCTATGCTGAAATCAGCAGAGGTAGAAGTCAGGAAGGAACATCAAGTGTGGATGGTCAATAAAACCACTAAGTTCAAGAAAGGCAAGGGTAAAAAGAACTTCAAGAAGGACGGCAAGGAGGTTGCCGCGCCCGGCAAGCAAGCTGCCGGGAAGAAGCCAAAGAATGGACCCAAGCCCGAGACTGAGTGCTTTTATTGCAAGGGAAGCGGTCACTGGAAGCGGAACTGCCCTAAGTACTTAGCGGATAAGAAGGCCGGCAAAACAAAAGGTATATGTGATATACATGTAATTGATGTGTACCTCACTAGTGCCCGTAGTAGCTCCTGGGTATTTGATACCGGTGCAGTTGCTCACATTTGTAACTCAAAGCAGGGGCTGCGGAATAAGCGGAAACTGGCAAAGGACGAGGTGACGATGCGCGTCGGGAATGGTTCCAAGGTCAATGTGATCGCCGTCGGCACGCTACCTCTGCATCTCCCTTCGGGATTAGTTTTAAACCTTAATAATTGTTATTTAGTGCCAGCTTTGAGCATGAACATTGTATCAGGATCTCGTTTAATTCGAGATGGCTACTCTTTTAAATCTGAGAATAATGGTTGTTCCATTTTTATGAGAGATATGTTTTATGGTCATGCTCCTATGGTGAATGGTTTCTTCTTTATGAATCTCGAACGTGATGCTACACATGTTCATAATGTGAGTACCAAAAGAAGTAAGGTTGATAATGATAGTCCCACATACCTGTGGCACTGCCGCCTTGGTCACATAGGTGTCAAACGCATGAAGAAGCTCCATGCTGATGGACTTTTAGAGTCTCTTGATTATGAATCATTTGACACATGCGAACCATGCCTTATGGGTAAAATGACCAAGACTCCGTTCTCAGGAACAATGGAGCGAGCAACCGACTTATTGGAAATCATACATACTGATGTGTGCGGTCCAATGAGTGTTGAGGCTCGCGGTGGCTATCGTTATGTTCTCACCCTCCCTGATGATTTAAGTAGGTATGGGTATATCTACTTAATGAAACACAAGTCTGAAACCTTTGAAAAGTTCAAGGAATTTCAGAGTGAGGTTGAAAATCAACGTGACAGGAAAATCAAGTTTCTACGATCAGATCGTGGAGGAGAATACTTGAGTCACGAGTTTGGGGCACACTTAAGAAAATGTGGAATAGTTTCACAACTCACGCCGCCTGGAACACCTCAGCGTAATGGTGTGTCCGAACGTCGTAATCGCACTCTGTTAGATATGGTGCGATCTATGATGTCTCTTACCGATTTACCGCTTTCTTTTTGGGGCTATGCTTTAGAGTCTGCCGCATTCACTTTAAATAGGGCTCCGTCGAAATCCGTTGAGACGACACCGTATGAATTGTGGTTTGGGAAGAAACCTAAGCTGTCGTTTCTAAAAGTTTGGGGATGCGATGCTTATGTCAAGAAACTTCAACCTGAAAAGCTCGAACCCAAGTCGGAAAAATGCGTCTTCATAGGATACCCAAAAGAAACTATTGGGTACACCTTCTACCTCAGATCCGAAGGCAAGATCTTTGTTGCCAAGAATGGGTCCTTTCTGGAGAAAGAGTTTCTCTCGAAAGAAGTAAGTGGGAGGAAAGTAGAGCTTGATGAAATATTACCTCTTGAACCGGAAAATGGCGCAACTCAAGAAAATGTTCCTGAGGTGCCTGCACCGACTAGAGAGAAAGTTAATGACAATGATCAAGATACTTCTGATCAAGCCCCTACTGAAATTCGAAGGTCCACAAGGACACGTTCCGCACCAGATTGGTACGGCAATCCTGTCTTGGAAATCATGCTGTTAGACAACGGTGAACCTTCGAACTATGAAGAAGCGATGGCGGGCCCGGATTCTGACAAATGGCTGGAAGCCATGAAATCCGAGATAGGATCCATGTATGAAAACAAAGTATGGACTTTGACTGACTTGCCCGTTGAGCGGCGAGCCATAGAAAATAAATGGATCTTTAAGAAGAAGACAGACGCGGATGGTAATGTGACCATCTATAAAGCTCGGCTTGTCGCTAAGGGTTATCGACAAGTTCAAGGGGTTGACTACGATGAGACTTTCTCGCCGGTAGCGAAGCTGAAGTCCGTCCGAATCATGTTAGCAATTGCCGCATTCTATGATTACGAAATATGGCAAATGGACGTCAAAACGGCATTCCTTAATGGTTTCCTTAAGGAAGAATTGTATATGATACAGCCGGAAGGTTTTGTCGATCCTAAGAATGCTGACAAAGTGTGCAAGCTCCAACGCTCGATTTATGGGCTGGTGCAAGCATCTCGGAGTTGGAACATTCGCTTTGATGAGATGATCAAAGCGTTTGGGTTTACACAGACTTATGGAGAAGCCTGCGTTTACAAGAAAGTGAGTGGGAGCTCTGTAGCATTTCTCATATTATATGTAGATGACATACTTTTGATGGGAAATGATATAGAAGTCTTGGACATCATCAAGGCCTACTTGAATAAAAGTTTTTCAATGAAGGACCTTGGAGAAGCTGCTTATATATTAGGCATCAAAATCTATAGAGATAGATCAAGACGCCTCATAGGTCTTTCACAAAGCACATACCTTGATAAGATATTGAAGAAGTTCAATATGGATCAATCCAAGAAGGGGTTCTTGCCTGTGTTACAAGGTGTGAAATTGAGCTCAGCTCAATGTCCGACCACGGCAGAAGATATAGAAGAGATGAGCGTCATCCCCTATGCCTCAGCCATAGGTTCTATTATGTATGCCATGCTGTGTACCAGACCTGATGTTAACCTTGCCGTCAGTTTGGTAGGAAGGTACCAAAGTAATCCCGGCAAGGAACACTGGACAGCGGTCAAGAATATCCTGAAGTACCTGAAAAGGACTAAGGAAATGTTTCTCGTTTATGGAGGTGACGAAGAGCTCGTCGTAAAGGGTTACGTCGACGCTAGCTTCAACACAGATCTGGATGACTCTAAGTCACAAACCGGATACGTGTATATTTTGAATGGTGGGGCAGTAAGCTGGTGCAGTTGCAAGCAAAGCGTCGTGGCGGGATCTACATGTGAAGCGGAGTACATGGCAGCCTCGGAGGCAGCGCATGAAGCAATATGGGTGAAGGAGTTCATCACCGACCTAGGAGTCATACCCAATGCGTCGGGGCCGATCAAGCTCTTCTGTGACAACACTGGAGCTATTGCACTTGCCAAGGAGCCCAGGTTTCACAAGAAGACAAGGCACATCAAGCGTCGCTTCAACTCCATTCGTGAAAATGTTCAAGATGGAGACATAGAGATTTGTAAAGTACATACGGACCTGAATATAGCAGATCCGTTGACTAAACCTCTCCCTAGAGCAAAACATGATCAACACCAGAATTCTATGGGTGTTCGATTCATCACAATGTAACTAGATTATTGACTCTAGTGCAAGTGGGAGACTGTTGGAAATATGCCCTAGAGGCAATAATAAAAGCATTATTATTATATTTCCTTGTTCATGATAATTGTCTTTATTCATGCTATAATTGTGTTATCCGGAAATCGTAATACATGTGTGAATAACAGACACCGACATGTCCCTAGTGAGCCTCTAGTTGACTAGCTCGTTGATCAACAGATAGTCATTGTTTCCTGACTATGGACACTGGATGTAGTTGATAACGAGATCACATCATTGGGAGAATGATGTGATGGACAAGACCCAATCCTAAACATAGCACAAGATCGTATAGTTCGTTTGCTAGAGTTTTCCAATGTCAAGTATCTTTTCCTTAGACCATGAGATCGTGTAACTCCCGGATACCGTAGGAGTGCTTTGGGTATGCCAAACGTCACAACGTAACTGGGTGACTATAAAGGTAGACTACGGGTATCTCCGAAAGTGTCTGTTGGGTGACATGGATCAAGACTGGGATTTGTCACTCCGTATGACGGAGAGGTATCACTGGGCCCACTCGGTAATGCATCATCATAATGAGCTCAGAGTGACCAAGTGTCTGGTCACGGGATCATGCATTACGGTACGAGTAAAGTGACTTGCCGGTAACGAGATTGAACGAGGTATTGGGATACCGACGATCGAATCTCGGGCAAGTAACATATCGATAGACAAAGGGAATAGCGTACGGGATTGATTAAATCCTCGACATCGTGGTTCATCCGATGAGATCATCGTGGAGCATGTGGGATCCAACATGGGTATCCAGATCCCGCTGTTGGTTATTGACCGGAGAGTCGTCTCGGTCATGTCTGCTTGTCTCCCGAACCCGTAGGGTCTACACACTTAAGGTTCGGTGACGCTAGGGTTATGAAGATATGTATATGCAGAAACCCGAATGTTGTTCGGAGTCTCGGATGAGATCCTGGACGTCACGAGGAGTTCCGGAATGGTCCGGAGGTAAAGAATTATATATAGGAAGTGCTATTTCGGGCATCGGGACAAGTTTCGGGGTTATCGGTATTGTACCGGGACCACCGGTAGGGTCCCGGGGGTCCACCGGGTGGGGCCACCTGTCCCGGGGGGGCACATGGGCTGTAGGGGGTGCGCCTTGGCCTAGATGGGCCAAGGGCACCAGCCCCTATAGGCCCATGCGCCTAGGGTTTCCACCATGGAATAGTCCATGTGGTGGAAGGCACCCCTAGGTGCCTTGGGGGGGAGGGAAACCTCTCCTTGGCCGCCGCCCCCCCAGTAGATGCCATCTACTAGGGCCGGCGCCCCCCCTGGCACCCCTATATATAGTGGGGGAGAGGAGGGACTTTACACCAGCCCCTGGCGCCTC
>NC_057807.1:8451686-8460141 GCF_018294505.1 Triticum aestivum
GAAGCCCTGCTGCTGTGACGCCCTGCATCCACCACCACGCTGTCGTGCTGCTGGATCTTCATCAACCTCTCCTTCCCCCTTGCTGGATCAAGAGGGAGGAGACGTCTCCCATCCCGTACGTGTGTTGAACGCGGAGGTGCCGTCCGTTTGGCGCTGGTCATCGGTGATTTGGATCACGTCGAGTACGACTACATCATCACCGTTCTTTTGAACGCTTCCGTGTGCGATCTACAAAGGTATGTAGATGCATCTAATCACTCGTTGCTAGATGAACTCCTAGATGATCTTGGTGAAATGAGTAGGAAAATTTTTGTTTTCTGCAACGTTCCCCAACATAGTGTTCCTCTCATCTTTGTACCTTGCCTCTCCTTGTTCTAATCTCCAGTTCTCGGGTACTTGCGAGTCCTAGGATCAAGGTATAGAGAAGGGATAAAATTGTAGCACAACACATAGGAACAACATTGACGATGATGGTGTAATACACCGGTGGTGTCTTCTCCGAGGGGAGCCCAACAACAGGCTGCCACACACAGCTAATTGTGCTAGTATAATGTAATGCAATATCTTTTTTTGACTAAACATTGTAGGGAAAACCCACACAACATTTTTTATTAAAAAAATAGAGTTACAAATAATACAAAGGTTACCAGCAGTAACCAGGAGTAGCAGGAAGGAAACAACCTATTTACAATCTACAAAAAAGAAGGAAACAATTAGGGGGGAGGAAAGAGACCCATCTAACCGGGTCCTCCTTATGCCTCACCTTAATTCTATGAGAAAGAAGACACATGTCATGGATAAAAGACCCTCTCCATTTGTTAAATCTTGGCCTCTCTTTCCTGAAAACTTTCCCATTCCCAATGATCCAAATATTCCAACAAGTTGTGAAAACCACCTCAACAAAGAAGGGTTGTCCAAAGTTCCTCATAGCATTTAGGGCAACCAGTCCCATATCATTCCCAGCAGACCAGTCAATCTGCAAGTAGTTCCAAACCCTCTGACTGAAGTTGCAATTGAAGAATAGATGATCCCTATCTTCCCTTGTGTGTGTGGGACAGAGGACACAATTAACTCCATCATCAATATGCCAATGCCTTCTTTCCACCATATCCTTGGTGTTTAATCTATCCATAATGAGCATCCAAGCAAAAACTTTTTTTTCATGGTGCAACAACTTTTTCAAATCCAGAGCAGAAAAGGGTTGAAAGTATGGTTAATAATGAAGGAAATATGCCCTAGAGGCAATAATAAAGTTGTTATTTTATATTTCCTTATTCATGATAAAGGTTTATTATTCATGCTAGAATTGTATTGATCGAAAACTTAAATACATGTGTGAATACATAAACAAATATCGTGTCCCTAGTAAGCCTCTACTAGACTAGCTCGTTGATCAAAGATGGTTAAGGTTTCCTAACCATAGACATGTGTTGTCATTTGATAATGGGATCACATCATTAGGAGAATGATGTGATGGACAAGACCTATCCGTTAGCTTATCATTGATCGTTCATTTTGTTGCTATTGATTTCTTCATGTCAAATACATATTCCTTCGACTATGAGAATATGCAACTCTTGAATACCGGAGGAATACCTTGTGTGCTATCAAATGTCACAACGTAACTGGGTGATCATAAAGATGCTCTACAGGTATCTTCGAATGTGTTTGCTCAGTTGGCATAGATTGAGATTAGGATTTGCCACTCCGAGTATCAGAGAGGTATCTCTAGCCCTCTCGGTAATACACATCATAAGCTTGCAAGCAAATGACTAAGGAGTCGGTCATGAGGTGATGTATTACAGAACGAGTAAAGAGACTTGCCGGTAACGAGATTGAACTAGGTATGAAGATACCAGCAATCGAATCTCGGGCAAGAAACATACCGATGGACAAAGGGAATTACGTATGTTGTCATAACGGTTCAACTGATAAGGATCTTCGTAGAATATGTAGGAGCCAATATGAGCATCTAGGTTCCGCTATTGGTTATTGACCGGAGATGTGTCTCGGTCATGTCTACATAGTTCTCAAACCCGTAGGGTCTGCACGCTTAACGTTCATTGATGATATAATGTTATATGAGGTATATGATTTGATGACCGAATGTTGTTCGGAGTCCCAGGTGATATCACGGACATAACGAGGAGTATCAAAATGGTCGAGAGGTAAATATTGATATATAGGACGATGGTATTCAGACATCAAAGGTGTTTCAGAGAAAACCGGATAGTCATCAGGGTACCGGAGGGGGTACCGGTCACCCCCGGGAGAGTATTGGGCATATTGGGCCATAAGAGGGGAGCACACCAGCCCACAAGGGGCTGGCGCACCCCCCATGGCAGCCTCCCAAGTGGGGAAAGGAAAGGGGGAGGATTCGGCCCTTCCTTCTCTCTTTCTCCCTTTCCTTTCTTCTCCGGCAAATAAGGATAGGGGGCGCCACTTGGGGAGGACCCCAAGTAGGATTCAACCTACTTGGGGCTGATACGTCTCCAACGTATATATAATTTTTGATTGTTCCATGCTATTATATTATCCATCTTAGATGTTTTATATGCATTTATATGATTTTTGGGACTAACCTATTAACCTAGAGCCCAGTGCCAGTTTCTATTTTTTCCTTGTTTTTGAGTTTTACAGAAAAGGAATACCAAACATAGTCCAATTGACGTGCCAATTTTTGATGATTTTTTATGGACCAAAAGAAGCCCCCGAAGTAAAAGAGTTGGACCAGAAGAGTACCGAGCCATCCACGAGGGTGGAGGGCGCGCCCCTGTCTCGTGGATGATTCGGAGACCCCCCCTGACGTGAGACCAACGCGAAAAATTCCTATAAATACAGAAACCCCCGAAAATAAACCTAGATCGGAAGTTCTGCCGTCGCAAGCCTCTGTAGCCACCAAAAACCAATCGGGACCCTGTTTCGGCACCCTGCCGAAGGGGGGAATCATCACCGGTGGCCTTCATCATCCTGGCACTCTCCATGATGAGGAGGGAGTAGTTCACCCTCTAGGCAGAGGGTATGTACCAGTAGCATGTGTTTGATCTCTCTCTCTCTCTCTCATGTTCTTGATTTGGCACGATCTTGATGTACCGTGAGCTTTGCTACTATAGTTGGATCTTATGATGTTTCTCCCCCTCTACCTTCTTGTAATGGATTGAGTTTTCCCCTTTGAAGTTATCTTATCGGATTGAGTCTTTAAGGATTTGAGAACACTTGATGTATGTCTTGCGTGGGATACCCGTGGTGACAATGGGGTATTCTATTGATCCACTTGATGTATGTTTTGGTGATCAACTTGCGGGTTCCGTGACCTTGGGAATCTATGCATAGGGGTTGGCACACGTTTTCGTCTTGACTCTTCGGTAGAAACTTTGGGGCAATCTATGAAAAGTTCTTTGTGTTGGTTGAATAGATGAATCTGAGATTGTGTGATGCATATCGTATAATCATACCCATGGATACTTGTGGTGACATTGGAGTATCTAGGTGACATTAGGGTTTTGGTTTATTTGTGTCTTAAGGTGTTATTTTACTACGAACTGTAGGGCTGTTTGTGACACTTATAGGAATAGCCCAATGGATTGATCGGAAAGAATAACTTTGAGGCAGTTTCGTAGCCTACAATAATCTCTTCGTTTGTTCTCCGCTATTAGTGACTTTGGAGTGAATCTTTGTTGCCTATTGAGGGATAGTTATATGATTCAATTATGTTATTATTGTTGAGAGAACTTGCACTAGTGAAAGTATGAACCCTAGGCCTTGTTTCGGAGCATTGCAATACCGTTTCCGCTCACTTTTATTACTAGTTACCTTGCTGTTTTATAATTTCAGATTACAAAAACCTATATCTACCATCCATATTGCACTTGTATCACCATCTCTTCACCGAACTAGTGCACTTATACAATTAACCATTGTATCGGGTGTGTTGGGGACACAAGAGACTCTTTGTTATTTGGTTGCAGGGTTGATTGAGAGAGACCATCTTCATCCTATGCCTCCCACGGATTGATAAACCCTAGGTCATCCACTTGAGGGAAATTAGCTACTGTCTTACAAACATCTGCGCTTGGAGGCCCAACAACATCTACAAGAAGAAGGTTGCGTAGTAGACATCAGGGGCGCCCTCCTGGCTGCTCCCTCCTCCCCCACTTATATATATGTGGGAGGGGGTGGGTGCCTAGCACAAGCACATCAATCCCTTAGCCGTGTGCGGCGCCCCCTCCATCGTTTACACCCTCGGTCATATTTTCGTAGTGCTTAGGCGAAGCCTTGCGGAGATAGCTTCACCATCACCGTCACCATGCCGTGGTGCTGCCGGAACTCATCTACTACCTCGCCATCTTGCTGGATCAAGAAGGTGGAGGACGTAACGAGGTGAACGTGTGCAGAACGCGGAGGTGCCGTACATTCGGTACTTGATCGGTTGGAGCGCAAGTTCGACTACATGAACCACGTTGTTAAACGCTTCCGCTTACGGTCTGCGAGGGTACATAGACACACTCTCCCCTATTGTCGCTATGCATCTCCTTGATAGATCTTGCGTGTGTGTAGAATTTTTTTTGTTTTCCATGCAACGTTTCCCAATAGTGGTATTCGAGCCAGGTCTATACGTAGATGATATGCACAAGAATAACAAAAAGAGTTGTGGCCGGTCATAATCATACTGCTTACCACCAACGTCTTATTTTGATTCAGCGGTATTGTGGGATGAAGCAGCCCGGACCAACCTTACATGTCCACGCACATGAGACCGGTTTCACCGACTGACATGCAACTAGTTTTGCATAAAGGTGGCTGGCCGGTGTCTGTTTCTCCTACTTTAGTTGAATCAAATTTTACTATGGCCGGTCCTTGAAGAAGCTTAAAACAACAAACTTGATGAATCACCATTGTAATTTTTGCCATTGGTAAGAACGGCTCTTGCTAGAAGCCCATAGCAGCCACGTAAAACTTGCAACAACAAAGTAGAGGACGTCTAACTTGTTTTTGCAGGGCATGTTGTGATGTGATATGGTCAAGACATGATGTGATATACGTTGTTGTATGAGATGATCATGTTTTGTAAATTTATCGGCAACCGGCAGGAGCCTTATGGTTGTCTCTTTATGTATGAAATGCAATCGCCATGTAATTGCTTTACTTTATCGCTATGCATTAGCAATAGTTGTAGAAGCAGTAGTTGGCATGAAGACCACGACACAATGATGGAGATCAAGGTGTCAAGCCAGTGAAGATGGAGATCATGACGATGCTTTGGAGATGGAGATCAAAAGCACAAGATGATGATCACTAAGCTCGGGGACTATCTCCCTGACTTGGATGGCTGGCACGACATGTTGGAGTGATTGACGATATATGATAATGTGTCCGTTTAGTCCATACTTTCTCTATGACAAAACTTTGAGTTATGCACGACGAAACTTTATTTGTGATGTAATTAAACCGTCCTCCTCAACTAGCGAAGATCACTCTAGTTAGGGCATTTTGGGTATGATGGACTTTGTTATTTATGCTTATGATATGTTGCTTCTATTTTTGCCAAGTCTGTCTCTTTCTGTTGCTCAACTATATATGTTGCATATCATCGACTCATGTGACGATGCAGGTGCATAGATCATCGATGGCGAAGAAGTGCTATGCCAGGAGTATACGACGAGTGGCCGGAGTGTCAGGCCCGGGTGTACCGGTTCCCGAGCGACAACCACTAGTTAGTTTAGGTTCACGCTAGTGCAAGAGAGGGATACGGACCGACGCCTCAAGAAGTACTACATTATGTATGATGAGACATGTCATGTAACTTGTATAGCTATATCGTGATTATGATATGAAGACATGATTTGTGTTGGATGATATGATGAGACTATTATGTGTATGATATGATGAGCATATTGCATGTTTATGATAGGATTAGAATACTATATAAAACCTGTACAAAAGCATCGCAAATACGCAGCAAATATATATATATATATATATATATATATATATATGAGAAAATATAGTAGGATTGCTCTTTAGCCCTGGACAGGAAAATGCTACTACTAAAGCACTTAGCAGTAGCGTTGGTTGGGAATGCGCTGTTGCTAAGTAGGTATAACAGTAGCGCATGTTAAACAGCGCTACTGCTAAACATTAGCTGTAGCGCCGTATCAGTAGCGCGGTAACCCACGCTACTGATAGCCCTTAGGCCCGCGCTACTGCTAGGATTTTCCCTAGTAGTGACAACTTTTTCTTGCGTGTTCAACTGCTATATGCATATATATGGTTGCTCGCCGTTGAGACGACCGCGGAGCACTCTGAGCGCATCCCTACACGCGCGCTCTCCCAGTGGTTGGGGCCTACGCACGATAATGTTTGGGGGCCCATATGCATGCAGTTGTGCCACGCGCGTCGCCACAATGCAGCTACGTGCAACACGATGGAGTTAAGCGCTGCAAATTAGAATTGACATCTGGGCATGCAGATATTCCAGGCCATCCGGCTCCCAATTAATTCCCGCTGTCATTATAACCTTAGTATATTCAACCTTTTGATCTCACCCCACAACACAATAAGCACACCCACGACGACACTTACAGAGAGGATATCTAGCGGTGCTCCAATGGAGTTCGGTGAGCATAAAGTGGAGACCCACGCGAGGGAGACGGATCTCTCGATGGTGTACACCATCGACCCGGATGTGCTGGAGGACTAGATCAACACTGTGGAGAGTTGCTTGCTCGATACAAGTACAAGGTGGTCAGCATCGACCTCCAGTACACTAATGGTCTTCCCGGCAAAGATCTGAAGGTTGTCCTCGTCCAGTTGTGCATGCGCCATCATGTCCTCATCTACCACTACTGGATGGCCACAGAGCCTTGCGACCATCTCACCGGGTTTGTCAACAGCACCGACTACAAGTTCACTACCACTACTAGGGAAAAGCCTAGCAGCAGCGCGGGTTCTAGGTATATTAGTAGCGCGGGGTCCAGCGCTACTGATAAGGCGCTACAGCTAATCCGTAGCAGCAGCGCGTGCACGCCCGCTCTACTGCTATACAAGTGTAGCAGCAGCGTGTTGCATGGAATCTCGCTACTGCTAATAGCTCTAGCGCGCTTTGCTTGGACGCGCTACTGCTAATAGCTCTAGCGCGCTTTGCCTGGATGCGCTACTGCTACTTTCATGCTGCTGCTAACTTTTCTCCACTCGCTACTGCTAATTTTAGTAGTTTTTGATTTTTTTCTGCATATTTGTTTTGTATTTGAACAAGCTTTATACAAGAATCATTAGCACATACAAATGCCATCATGATACACATACAAATGGCCACGAGACCACAAATGTAATCATAGCATATACATACAAATAGTCTCATCATAATCATTATCCAACACAAAGTGGTATCTCGTCATCATCTCGAAAATATTGATACATGCAAGTCTCGAATACTTGCAACTACAACGTCATCCATATAAACAATGATATACGCGAGAAGACACTACTGGAATCTGGTATTTTGCCGTCCGCCAAGTCTTTGCCGTCGGCCAGCTGACGGCAAAGAGGCTCTTTGTCGTCCGCTTCCACAAAGCGGACGACAAAGAAAGTGCAGATGGCAAAAAATGCTATTTGTCGTCGGCTGCTTCTTTGCCGTCGGCCAGCTCACGACAAAGAGCTAGAAGGCGGACGACAAAGAGCCAGGTGGGCCCCACAGGGCACGGCACGGCTAGGTTAGATTCTTTGCCGTCAGCTAGCGGACGGCAAAAGTGGTGATTACTTTGCCGTCTACTGGTCGACGGCAATGTTAGTCCTTTGTCATCTGTTTGCGGACGACAAAGAGGAGACGTGGGCCAGCCCTAACGGTGGCCCTCGTTGCCGTCTGCTAACAGACGGCAAAGGAGGCCCACTTAACGGGCCGAGCCGTCTCCCCCCTCTCTCTTTCTCTCTCTCCCTCCCATGGCCCGCCTCTCCTCTGTCGCCGCCGTCGGCCCGTCGGCGGAGTGGCCTGCGTCGGGCCGCCCCGGTGCCGGACCCCTCCCCGAGGTCCTTGCGCCGCCCCGCCCCGCTGCCTTCCTCCTCCCAGCGGCTCCTGCACCGCGCCGCCCCACCGGCCGACCTCGCTGGAGCAAGAAGTAATTTTTTCTGTTTTTTCTTATTTTTTTGTTCTCTATTTTCTTGATTTGTTTTAGGTTAGTGTTAGGTTTAATTAGGTGTAGTTTTGAGTTTTTAGGTTTAGGTTAGTGCTAGGTTTGGGTGTAGTTTTGAGTTTTTAGGTTTATGTTACTGCTAGGTTTAGGTGTAGTTAAGAAGAAGAAGAAGAAGAAGAAGAAGAAGAAGAAGAAGAAGAAGAAGAAGAAGAAGAAGAAGAAGACGAAGAAGAAGAAGACAAAGAAGAAGAAGACGAAGACGACGAAGACAAAGACGACGAAGACGAAGAAGACGAAGAAGAAGAAGAAGAAGACGAAGACGAAGA
>NC_057807.1:8460408-8476128 GCF_018294505.1 Triticum aestivum
ATGATGATGACGAAGAAGAAGACGACGAAGAAGAAGACGACGAAGAAGAAGACGAAGAAGAAGAAGAAGAAGAAGAAGAAGAAGAAGAAGAAGAAGAAGAAGAAGAAGAAGAAGAAGAACAAGAAGAAGACGAAGAAGACAGAGACGAAGAAGATGAAGAAGACGAAGAAGAAGGAAGAAGAAGAAGAAGAAGAAGAAGAAGAAGAAGAAGAGGGTTCCTCCGTGTCGATGCTACCCTAAATAGCAAATATCGTCAGTGCCAGGTACATGTGGCCGTCGGTGTCGAATACTACATCCACGTCCCACAAGTGACACAAGGGTCCTGCGTCCAGCAACAACAGTTCTCGGCGTCGATGGTGGTCGAACACCATTGCAATTTTGTCTGGAAGCCTCAGAGATGACGATTGAAAGCTCAGTGTTGAAACTTGAAACACCCAAATTAACTCAAGTCGGTTTGGTTGTTCAAAATTTCAAAACTAGGCTTTAATCCTCATCGCAGAGTCTGCCAGAAAAATTCGAGAAGGTGTTCGACCATCATCGGCCACTAGAACTATTGTTGCGGGACGCCGGGCGCCGACTTCACTTGTGGGATGTGGATCTAGTGTTCAACGCTGACTGCCTCATGTACCTTGCACCGATGGTAGTTGTTATTTAGTTTACTTGGGGACGAGCGGGTTAGAGGGTTCCTCGGTGTCAATGGTACCATAAATAGCAAGTATCGTCAGTGCGAGGTACATGTGGCCGTCGGTGTCGAATACTTGCTATGTTACTCATCTTTCGATTTAAATATGTAGTTATTTCATCGTTGCGAGGGTCTAGTGTTCGACAAGCTCCGCCCCTGTGTTCATTGGTGAGCACAAATGACATCTCCTCCTCCCCCCTTCACTTGCTCTGTTCCGGTCTTCGTGCCGATGAAACTTGCTAGCTATAGGTGTCAATCATCAGTATGAGTAACCACTATGTGTCTCCCGTTCGAAAGGGTTACATCTATAAATATGCATGCATTTGCATATTTATAATCGTGATTCTTTCAATTGTCCAACGTTATCCACGGACAAACTGAGTATGTGTAGATTGAGTTCGTTTTCCCATATGCTCAGCTCCGGATCCGATGCAGAATTTCGTCAGTGCCTCCCTGTTGTTCTCTGGGTACACATCCTCTCTGCTTATTGCCGAGACATTTATCAGGAGAACAGCGGGGAGGTGCTGCCGAAATTTTGCGTTGGATCCGGAGCAGAGCATGGGAAAACAAACCCGATCTACACATACTTGGGTGGGATTAGGACCTATCCTTACCTATTAATGTGTAGGTTGCACGGACGTAATAAAACTAACAAACTCCATTAACTGATGGATATGGTTTGTTTAATTATGTATATATTTCTTGTGTGTCTAGTAGGAAGTCAATATGAGTGATCGCGTGTGGATGTACACCGGTTACACTAGTCAGTATGTTTGGACCGAGGAATGGTTAATAAAAACTAAGGGGTTTGTTAGAGCCGCATTTGCAAATGGCCAAAAATTTAGCTAGTGCCCCTGTGTCCGGTGCGACAACTATAGTCAGAGGGAGGAGCTTGAAATGAGTAAACACCTACAGAAGTTTGGTTTTACGCCTGGTTACATGGTCTGGACATTACATGGTGAGTCTGCCCAACATGCCAGAGCCGAGGTGGTTCGTCGTTGCAACGACGAGCATGGTACCGGGACCACAGACATGGTGCAAGACTTTGACGATGCTCGGGACTCAGACGAGGAGATGGAGAAATCTGCAAAGGCCTTCACTGAAATGTTGGAGTCCTCAAAACATCCTCTGCACGAGCACACTGAGCTTTGTCAGCTGGATGCCATCTCCCAAATAATGGCTTTGAAGGCTCAATTCAACTTGGGCAGAGAATACTACGACGCGATGATGACAGTTTTCGGACGATTTCTACCCAAAGGCCATGTGCTACCTCCAAACCTATACCAGTCAGATAAAATCCTCCGTGCTCTTAAGATGCCCTATGAGAAGATACATGCCTGTGAGAAAGGATGTGTCTTATTTAGGCTTCAGTATGAGGACTTGAAGTATTGTCCCATTTGCAATTCTTCCAGGTATGTTGTGGTAGACAATGGTATGGGTGAGAAGACGCAGACCAAAATACCCGTTAATGTTCTTTGGTATATGCCAATCGTACCAAGACTTCAACGTCTTTTCATGGTCGAAAAGACGGCTAGACAGATGACATGGCACAAAACGGGCAAAAGAACCGAACTAGATGCAGATGGGAATGTGATGATGGTGCACACATCGGATGGTGAAGCGTGGAAGCGCTTCGATGCATTACATAAGGAAAAAATGGCAGATCCAAGGCATCCTCGAGTCGCCGTCACCATAGATGGGTTCAGTGTGTTTGGTCAGATGTCAGCCCCATACAGCTGTTAGCCCGTGTTTGTCATTCCACTCAATCTCCCCCCCGGGCAGATTATGCAAAGAAAGAACATTTTCCTGACATTGATAATTCCAGGGCCCAACTATCCGGGGAAGGATATGAATGTGTACATGCAGCCGCTTAAGGAAGAATTGCAAGAAGCTTGGGATAATGGGTTCAAGACATACGACGCCTTTAGCAAAGATAACTTCATAATGCGTGCCTGGTACATGTACTCTACACATGACTTGCTGGCGTATGCGCTATTCGTTGGCTGGTGTGTGCATGGAAGGTTCCCGTGCCCCACATGCAAGGGAGCTCTTGAGTTTCTTTGGCTGACGGCGGGGCACAAGTATAGTTGCTTCGACTTGCATAGACAGTTTCTAGATCCTCGCCATAAGTTCAGGAAAGACAAGAAGAACTTCATGAAAGGTAGAGTTGTCAAACACTCTGCACCACCTGCATTGACAGGCCAAGAGACCCTAGATCAGTTACACACTCTCGAGCCAGATCTAGAGCGTCCAGGGTATTTCAAGGGGTATAATAAGGAACACGCCTGGACTCACAAGACATGCTTCTGGGATCTGCCTTATTTCAAAGACCTCCTTTTCCCACACAACATCGACGTGATGCACACTGAAAAGAATATCTCCGAAGCCATTTTTGGTACATTGTTCAGCATAGAGGGGAAATCAAAGGATAATACTAAGGCTAGAGACGATAAAGAGGAGCTCTGTGATAGACCGTTACAAAACATGCAAGAACCGAAAGGAAAGCAGAACTGGAAGAAGCCAAAGGCATGGTTCAATCTTGGAAGGCCAACTATGAAGGAAATTATTTTGTGGGTGAAAATGCAATTGATGTTCCCCGATAGGTATGCAGCAAATCTAAAGAGGGGAGCGAGTCTTGATAAATTGAAAATATTTGGTCTAAAAAGTCATGATTGGCACATATGGATAGAGCGGATAATGCCGGTGATGTTGCGTGGTTTCATCCCTAAGAATGAATGGCTACTACTGGTAGAGCTGAGCTATTTCTTCCGTGTTCTTTGTGCGAAAGAACTATCGCCTGGCCTCCTAGAAGAAATGGAACAGTTGGCACCGGAGTTGATCTGGAAGTTAGAGATGATATTTCCGCCAAGCTTCTTTAATCCAATGCAACACTTGATTTTGCATCTCCCGACCGAGGCACGATTGGGGGGGCGTACAAAATCATTGGTGCTACTCAACTGAGAGGATGCAGAAGATGCTTCGAGGAAAATATAAAAATAAACGTAGAATAGAAGCATCGATGGCTGAGGCATTCATCACTGAGGAGGCGTCAAACTTCGTGGCAGTACACTACGAAGCCAAAAATCGTCATTTGCATAATCCAAAGCCTCGGTACAATGCTGATGAGCCTAAAAAGGGTCAATCCAACCTCAACCTATTCAAAGGGAATCTCGCACCATCCAGTGCTTGGAAACCAGTATCGTTGGATGTTGAAGAATGGCGGACCATTTCGCTGTATCTCTTTAACAACCTAACATAAGTGCAGCCGTACATCGAGTAAGATCTCGTTACATTGTTTTGCAACTTCTAATTTCTTTGAACTACTCTTATTCCTGGATATTTGATGCACTCGATACGTCGCCATATTCTCGTATGGAGCAGTGATCCAAAAGGATTCCGTCGAAGAGTATGAGCTTCTGGCAAAGCAAGGAGGCGAATATCCCGGTTTCATCTCTTGGTTCAAAAAACGGTAATTTCCATTAGACCCTTTCATTTCTTTGGCTAATTTGCGAGTAATGCAACAATTCTTTTGTATTAAAATTGTAGGCTAATTCCGAGATTATGGATGCCGAATTGAGACAAGTAGCTAATGGTTTTGACTATAAGGTCCGTTCATTTAACAATTACGACATCAATGGGTGTCGCTTTTGTACCTATGGCAAAGAGCTATCTATGGCCGACCGAAAGTCTCCAAATTGTTGTGTCTCTGCTATCGGCGAAGGAGGTGTTGAGTATTATGGAAGAGTTGAAGCAATTTATAAACTTCAATTCTATGGTGAAAACCCACCAAATGTTGTAGTCTTCAGATGTTATTGGTTCCATCCCAGGGAGACTAGAAGGACTCATGAACATATAGGGCTAGTCGAAATCAAACAAAGCACCCATTTGGATGTTCCCGATGTCTATATTACGACTCAACATGCAACCCAAGTTTTCTATCTACCGTGGGCCTGTCAAAGTGATCCAAATCTCAGTGGTTGAGATGTTGTTTATGAAGTGCCGCCACGTGTTAGACCACCTCCCCCCAATGAAGAGGATTATGAACGTCACATTAACCAAGACACATATGACGAAGGAGAATTCTTCCAAGAAACACGTATTGCCAAAAAATGTTTCAAGAAACGCTCTACTCCACCCCAGAACATTGAAGTAGACAACGATAGTGAATCCGACCCTGAGCCGGAACAAGAAGAGCCGGAAGAAGAAGAAGTTACTGCTGCAGATGACCTGTTAATGCTTGAACGATTACGTAAAGGTGGCCTTCCAAATGATGACACATTTGTTAATGATGATGATGAGCATGTCATTACCGATAGTGATGATGATGATGCATTTATTAATGATGATGATGAGCACGTCATTACCGATAGTGATTATTAGGTATTCAAATTTTTATGTTGTACTTTGTATGATTTATATAGTTGGTATGTATAATTTCTTACTTTGTATGATTGTTTCTTATACATAGTGCCATGGTCTTGATGTCCGTCCCCGTCGGGCCTCGCCCGCTTTATGATTCAGATGTGGTAAATTCTCTTTCATAACTATTTGTTGCATTTCACATTTATGGCAATTATGGCCATCAAGTTGACATAGATATATTTTAATCTAGGAGGTATGTTAACCGGAATTTGAAACCCACCCTCTTGTCGAGAAGTTAAATTTAGTTGAAAAAAGAAAAAGAGTATTTTGAAAGAAAAAATTAAAAGAATTGAAGCAGAGAAGATGACATTGGAGTTGTATGTTGTCGATGTCATCGATGATCACAAGATGAAGATGAATGCAATGCGCCTGAAGCTTAAGAAGATTAGAAAATATGCCATTGATAACGAGGCTTGGTATCATTATGCCGTTGGATCAATTGTTACCTTAGTTGCGATCTTCATCATATTTGTTGTGATGAGGGTAAGTTTTCTCTAATGTTTTGCTTTACAAATGGACACTTAGCTTATTTTCCTCCTAAATGGCATAATTACCTAAGTTATATAAAAATGAGCTATACTAAGCTTATTCAGTTCATTTATGACATACTTAGCATACTTAGGTGAAAAATGGCATGATAATCTTTGCTACGTCCAAAATGATATAGACTTAGCTTATTTTCCTCGAAAATGACATAATAAACTTACTAAGCTCCAAAATGACCTATTTACCTAGCTTAGCTCTAAAATGACCTACACTTAGCATTTTTACCTAGCTTAGCAATAAA
Source organism: Triticum aestivum (assembly GCF_018294505.1). Lineage (NCBI taxonomy): Eukaryota > Viridiplantae > Streptophyta > Magnoliopsida > Poales > Poaceae > Triticum > Triticum aestivum. The sequence goes on from NC_057807.1 coordinate 8,466,300, forward strand.
ATGTCATGTTTACTTACCTTAGTTAGAAGAAGAAACTTTGGGGCACTCTTTGATGTTCTTTGTGTTGGTTGAATAGATGAATCTGAGATTGTGTGATGCATATCGTATAATCGTACCCACGGATACTTGAGGTGACATTGGAGTATCTAGGTGACATTAGGGTTTAGGTTGATATATGTCTTAAGGTGTTATTTTACTACGAACTCTAGGGATGTTTGTGACACTTATAGGAATAGCCCAATGGATTGATCGGAAAGAATAACTTTGAGGTGGTTTCGAACCCTACAATAATCTCTTCGTTTGTTCTCCGCTATTAGTGACTTTGGAGTGACTCTTTGTTGCATGTTGAGGGATAGTTGTATGCTCTAATTATGTTATCCTTGTTGAGAGAACTTGCACTAGTGAAAGTATGAACCCTAAGCCTTGTTTCCTAGCATTGCAATACCGTTTACGCTCATTTTTACTACTTGCTACCTTACTGTTTTTATATTTTTAGATTACAAAAACATATATCTACCATCCATATTGCACTTGTATCACCATTTCTTCGCCGAACTAGTGCACCTATACAATTTACCATTGTATTGGGTGTGTTGGGGACACAAGAGACTCTTTATTATTTTGTTGTAGAGTTGTTTGAGAGAGACCATCTTCATCCTACGCCTCCCACGGATTGATAAAACTTAGGTCATCCACTTGAGGGAAATTTGCTACTATCCTACAAACCTCTGCATTTAGAGGCCCAACTACGTCTACAAAAAGAAGGTTGTGTAGTAGACATCAGAGCGGGCGGTGGAGGGGCAATGGCGACCGGGGGGAGCGGGACGGCCGTGTGGAAATTTCCCTCACGCCAAATCTCGCTGCGGATAGGGGGCGAGCTCGGGTTGGCCTCCCCACCCTGTGAATCTAAAGGCTGAGGGTGAACTTTTGTCGCCCCCGCAAATTTTTTTACGGGTCGGACGCGTTTGCGGGGTCTGACCGGGCATCATTTTCAGTGCGGACCCATATTTTGACGGTTATTTTGCGGGTCACGACATTCTATAGGGCGTGCTAGAGATTCTCTAATACGATCTACCTAACGGGCACCTTAAGCGCCCATTCTTTAAACTGGCGCCCACTACCCCGTCTAAGCCCTTGTACAATGCTAGATGCTTAGGGAGGTGCTTAGGAAAATAAACCGGGTTTTTCTGAAGCACTAGTGCCTATTTTTAAAGGAGAGACGCTTAATTAAGCGTCTACCCTGTACAATTAAGCACCGGTGCTTGAGGAAAGCCTGGTTTTTTTTCTAAGCACCTCCCCTGAGCACCTTGCATTGTACAAGGCCTAAGTAGGTCGTATCTAAAAAGCCCATTCATTCAGTCGTTTATTGGTTCGTTCGATCCTAGCTTCATTCGCTCGTTCCTACTTTGATTATTTTTATGCTAAAAAGTTAGTTGGCTTTTAACCTCTCATCCTTTAAACTGTTGACAGTTGACCATGTTGATCCGAATTTGAAAAACCTTACAAATTTGAAAAGTTCATTGATTTAAAAAAAATACATCAATTTGAAAAAGTTCATCGATTTGAAAAGGTTCATCAATTTTGATAAAAGTTGATCGATCTTCAAAAAAGTTCATCCATATAAAAAAAGTTCATTGATTTAAAAAATTCATTGGTTTTGAAAAGTTCATCATTTAAAAAACATCAATTTGAAAAAATCATCAATTTGAAAAGAATTTCATTGATTTTTTTTAAAAACATGAGTTTGAAAACAAAAATCATGGATTTGGAAAATTTTCATCGATTTTTAAGAAAGTTCAAGTTCACACATTTTGTGAAAATAGTTTGCGGATTTGAAAAAAAATCACTAATTTAAATAAAGTTTTGAATCTGTAGATGTCCATGCTTTTAAATGAAAAAAAAGAAAAAAACAAGAAAAGGTAAAAAGGAAAAGGAAAAAAATGAATAAAAACCATCCAAAAACCGACCAGTGAACCAGAAAAACCAGGGCTTCCCGCAAACTAAAGAAATAAGAAAAGGGGAGAAAGAAGTTAATTTACACAAGCCTTACGATGTCCAAGGTGGTTTACTGCTATTATCTCTGTACGCAGAGGTCTTGAGTTTGAATGACTTCGCCGCAATCTATTTTTTTGGAGTTAATTAGAAAAGAAAAGATAAGAAGAAAATGAATCAGCCCAGCACGGAGAGGAGGGCGTGCGCTGCTTTGCGATTAAGACAACTAGTAGAAGGCCCATGCGTTGCCACGGGCTTTTAATTTTTTTTATTACATCTATGAATACATGGTAGAGTTTTCTCTTGTTTGCGCACATAATGTATATCATATTTCACATGTATAGAAAAAAAATAGCCTTCAATAATAGGAACATAATTGAAATCTAGGTCACCTACGATGTAACTCGATGGTGTATAAACATAGAGCAATTATCCGGTTAATTATATGTCACAAGCTAAGATCTGCTTGATGCGCTTAAAATGTTCCCATATACAAGGTAGAAATGTTGTCTTTAACTTCATTTGCACAAGTACTTCACTAAGTATAATAAATTTTATTTCTGAGCTCATAAGCATCCTACACGAGAAATATATATAATTAGTATAAAGATTTAATGGAGTTAAAGTATGCCTATAGTTTTCTCGTGCACATATGCAGTCTATTTTTATCAATAGATCCCTCAACATCTTTCTCCACCAACTATCTCCGCAACTCCGGTCCATGTTCGCCACGCCAATTAGTGACAGATCCGGCTCCCAATCCCCCCTTCCACCTCCATCAACACTCACACTTCAAATTTCAAACACGTAACATACACTTTTCAAACTTAATCCTGGCTCATTTACTCCACCATTCTGAAGCACACAAATTAATGGTTATACTCCGTACGACAATAAAAGATGACTTTATAGGGGAATTTTTCTAATCCATTGCGGTAGTTGACAAGCCTCAATGTTTTTCTTGCCCTCTTCGCACTCACATGTGTTGTTGTCATGAAATGAGAATTTGTTTAATACATAATATGCAATGAATGTTCATTCGACTATATTTCACAAGTGAGTGTGGGCACATAAGTTGACTCATGCCAACAGGCTTCCTTTGAACGGTAATCAGTTGTCGTTTCCTTGATCTTCATGTGTTTCATTCCACCCTTACCCAACAGGAAGACAAAGTCCTTATACGGCTTACTAAATAACCTCTGGCATTACCGCCACGACGACACTGTGTGGTTTCAGATTGTCCAACTTAAACAAGTAAAGGAATCGAAATGCTCCACCACTTTGTTAGTTAGCCATCTCAAATTTTGCTGAAAGCCTGAAAAAACAAATGTTAGTGCATCATTGTAGTGTCGACAATTTTAGGAGGCATGCACCAGTACATTATTCACATCCACATACCTCATATGGTCGTTCTAAAATTATTACAGCACATCTCTTCTACGAGAAAAATAAAACACATGACAAGTTTACACGGCCACACGCCATGGCATATAGAATGCACGATTTCAGTTTTCTAAATCATTAGGCAACATCATGAAATGAAAAACTTCTGGTCTCGTAGTTGAAAGTAAAAGGAGTACTTACTTTGAGGACATTTCTAAGGTTTTGCAGAAACAATGAATTCTTTTCCGGTGCAACTGCCGAAAGCATAATAAATGTGAACATGTAGTAAAATATTGTAAAAATAGGCATGAAAATACGTAAGCGGAGTATAACATGTTACTAGTCGCAAGAGGATGGCTCCACAACCACTATCGGTTGCTCTGGTGTAATATCATGCGCAAGTGCATTAACCCAATTATGTTTGAAATTCGTGTGTTTCTGCATTCAACCGACTTTGAAACCAATGCATAAAACTGAGTGCATGAGGTGATTCAGCTATGTCAGAAAGAAAAAAGTACCTTAACCAAGTAAACAGCCTGTGAAGAAAATCACACACATGAACACTGGTGGAGCTAGCTAGGAATGGCTGTGGGGCCAAGGCTAAATCATAGGTGTCTGAGGGTGTAAACTGCTAAAAAAATTCTCATATAAGCCCTCCCTCAAAAAAATGTTCATACTTTGGTCCAAAGTCGGGGGAGGGGGAGGGGCAGTGGCGGCGCCAGGAAATGAAGGCTGGGTATTCATCCAAATATTTGCTTTTGCTCTAAATGAGGCATATGAACCAAACAACACAACAGTAGCAATGTATGAACAAAACAACACTAGCATGACGGCAATAGCAATATTTCAATGTATCAGACCATAACGACATGAATACATAAGTACCTTTTGATTTATAAAGTGATGATATCCTTCTTACAATATAACTCTGAGGTCGCCTTTTTGGAACAGATTGATGACATCTTCATCCTTCACTTGATTGAAAAATTCTCTCTCAACGAATGTAACCAAACAATTGTTCAAATAATCATCGCCCATTTTGTTCCTTAGCTTATTCTTCACATAGCTCATTGAAGAGAATACTCTTTCAACACTAGCAGCAGCTACTGGCAGAATCAACACCAACTTAAGAAGCTTGTAAGCAATATGATATTGCTCATGCTTGTTTGTCTCAACAAGCATAACTGAAAGCTGACACAGATTTTTCAGGTTTTGAAACCTTTCATCTCTACGCACATTAGTGACATACACTAGTAAAAAAAGGCCCATTTGTCCTGGTTTATAAGGCTCATTTGTCCCGGTTCTTATACCAACCGGGATAGATGGGGCTCCACGTGGCCGCTGCGGCTTGCCCAGACAGGGGGGCCTTTTGTCCCGGTTGGTAGCACCAACTGGGACCTATAAGCGTCCACGCGTCAGCAGTTCATGGGCTAGGGTTTTTGTTTTTTTTGAAAGGGGGTGGGTTGGGGAGTTTTGTAGGGTTAATTTAGGGGTTTGATATATTATGTTAGCTAGCTAATAGAGAGAAGTGTCCTCTCTTATCTCTGTGCTTGGTCGACGCTACGTACTATACGTATAGAGAGGACTCGACACGCTAGCTAGTAAGCAAATGAAGGAAACCATTAAGTACAGAAGATCATCATGAACATATACAGAGAGAAGTGATCGACCTCTCCTTCTACGAGAGATTGGTCGAACAACAAGTTTTCATATATCTATCCGACGCTACTGGCTACATATATACAATATAAGATCTCTTACAGTCCCCTAGCATCTGAACACAAGTTCCACATGGTATTCTCCGGATTTATTGATGACGTGGTCAAGAAAGAATCCCGCCAATTCCTCTTGAATTGCTTTTATGCGATCTTGTGGTAGGAATTCTTCCCGCATCTGCCACATCTAATTTGAAGAAGGGAGTCAATACATATATATGAATGAAATTCAACACAAATGATGGTAATAAAATCAAATTGTAAATATTATTTCTTACACACTTCAAATTGTCTTTTAGAGTAACCCCACTTACTCTTGGCCGTCGCGTTCTAGATGAACTCGCAAACGTAGTATCCATAGTAATTATTCCCGGGTTCCTGCCTCAAGCACTTTATGAGAAATAGAGGTCAATCAAACTAATAATGAAGCATTATAAATGGCATTGATGAAAGTATCTAGAATCAACGGGAGATGCGCGGAACTAGCTAGCTAGTAGTACCTACTTTCGGGTATGTAAATCGCAGCTCCCCCGGCAGTCCCGGAGCTTGTGCGGTGAATACTTTCCAAACCCTGCGAGACAAAGAAAACAATTAGTTGATATCATGAAATGAACAAAGTTGCCGATATGGTGCGATAATGATCGATTGAACTTACTTCTCGAGCATTTTAGTCATGTCCGCATCACCCACCTACATTATATCATAGTCCTCAGGGCACGATTGGTTCGCTTGTTCACCGAGCTGGGGAAATTTTTCCCACTTCTTCGTTCTGCTAACCTTCGATCACTACAAGTACTTTCCGACCACTCCGCTTTGATATATGACCTTTCAATAATGCGCCCATAGTTGGTTTTGGGCGAAGACGGTGGTGGTTTCTTCAGGGCATCGATAGTGCGCTTTGCTTTCACTGGATCTATCTTCTCCTCCGGAGGTGGATGTTTCTTAGCTCTTTGTGTTTCAAATAAGTCCCTCACTTGGGCTTGATAGATCTCCGTGTTTTCCTTCTCAGTCATCTCGTATGGTAACTTCTCTAGAAGCTTGAGAGATGGACTGGATCTGTATTGGCTCCCGCCTCTGGCTGTACTGCTAGACGCCGGAGCGGCGGTGGCTATCTTCCTTTGTTGCTTACGAGGCGGAGAACGAGGCGGAGTGCTAAGACGTGCCTGAGCGGTGGCGGCTCTCTTCCGCCCTTGCTGACAAGGCAGAGGAGGAGGCGGGCTGCTCAAATGCGCCGACGCAGGCGGAGAAGGAGGCGGAGTGCCGCCACGCGACGGAGCAGGCGGAGAAGGAGGCGGAGTGCCCTGATCACTCGCCAAAGGAGGAGGCGGAGTGCCCTGACTCGCCGGATGAGGAGGAGGAGGAGGCGGAGGTGTCCAGTTCGGAAGGTTGATGAGCTCCTTCCGCCATAGACATGGAGTCTTCAGAGCAAGACCCAGCCGTGTCTCCCCTTCACCGGTAGGGTGGTCAACCTCGAGGTCCTCACATCCCTCCGTTATTTCATCCACCATCACAGCAGCATATCCTTCTGGAATTGGGCGGCACTGAAAAGTTGCACCGGGTTCAGGAGGTGCAACAGAGTCGATAGCCGCCTTGACTTTGAAGTTCTGCCATTGCGTCATAAGGTGGCAATGTTGAGACTCCGTGATAGCATCCACGGGTTAGCTAGCAGGAGCCATGAAGACAGGCTCCTGAAGGAGCTCGGTGGAAGCCACACTGCTTCTCCACTGAGATGGCGGGGTAGCTCCGACATGTCGCTGGCTGTCCTTTTCCTCTCGCGCTTGTACCCTTGCATGCAGCTTCTGCAGTTCGGTCTACTCCTTTTTCCTCCTCCTCTCCCGGGTGTTGTAACCGCCTGCCTCAGGAAACCCAGCCTTCCACAAAACGGAGCCTAGCATGCCTCATGTCCATCCAGGGTGCTCATGATTCCCGAGGGCCATTATGAGCTCGTCGTTATCTCTGCCGGGAACGAACGCCCCTTGCTGTGCAGCGGAGATATACTCCTAAAGCTTCGTGACAGGTATTCTCAGTTGCTGGTTCGTACAAACGTACTTCCCTATTTCAGGGTCCAAGGTTCCCCCAACCCCGAAGAACCAAGTCCTTGAACGGTCTGGCCAGGTCAATGTCTCCGGTTTGATCCTTTTATCAAGCAGGTCATTCTCAGCCTTGTCCCACAACGGCCGGGCTTTGAGGTAGCCACCTGACCCCGTGCGATGGTGAAGCTCCTTCGCAACATTTTTCTTGTTTGTCACTAACATCTTCTTACTCTTCTCCGATGTCTTGTGGGCCACAAATGCGTCCCAGTGATTTCTTACCTTCTCAAATCGGCCGGTGAATTCTGGAGTCTTTTCTTTGTCGACAAACGTTGTTTTCTTTTTTTTTGTGGGATAAACTTCTGATCTATTCATCTTCAATCATGGCAGTACAACGAACACAAGAAATAACAAAAATTACAGCCAGATCCGTAGACCACCTAGTGATGACTACAAGCACTGAAGTGAGCTGAAGGCGTGCCGCTGTCATCGCCCCTCCCTCACTAGAGCTGGGCAAACCATGTTGTAGTAGACAGTCGGGAAGTCGTCATGCTAAGTCCCCATAGAACTAACGCACCAGAACAACAACCGCCACTGATGAAGAGTGTAGATAAGAAGGATCCAACTTGAAGACACACGAACACAGACGAATGGCGAACAAATTCGAGCAAATCCACCAAAGGTAGATCCACCGGAGACACACCTCCACACGCCCACCGATGATGCTAGACGCATCACCGGAATGGGGTCTAGGCAGGGAGACCTTTATTCCATCTTCATTGAGTCGTCGCTGTCTCACTTCCTGAATAAGACACAAACCCTAACAAACCTCGGAAAAATATCTAAAAATGGAGCCCTCCCACCGGCAAGGGCCGGGATCCACTCCGCCCCCATGGCCCTAGGGCCACGGGAGATGGGGCGGACCGGCGCCGGCGGGAGGCAGAGGAACCCTAGCTCTTTGCTTTTTGGGTACGCGGCGGCTAACTAATCACAACAAGGAATCATATCAGTGGCCTCGATGCTTCTCTAGGGTTTGGGGTGGCCTCGACAACGCTTCTAGGGTTCGGGATGGCCTCGACGGCAACGCTCTTTTAACTTGGTAAATTTGGTGGCCTCGGCAGCGCTTCTAGGTTTGGGCCGGACCGCCTCTCCCATGATTGTCCGACGTCCGGACCGAGAAGGGATTTAACAAAATGGCGCCATTCTGGATGTGCAGAAAATGGTCCATATTTTTCCTGATCTCATCTACCCTTCTATATATCACGTTGTCTAGTGTCAAAGAATTCAAGAAAACCATGACTTCATCATGAGCCAGAAATGACAGGCGCATAATGGTACGAAGCTCTTCAAAGTTGTTTTGGAATGGAGTTCCCGATAGAATAATTCGCTTTTTGGTACAAAGTTCAGCAAGAGCCTTCCGAATATCGCTATTTGGAAGGCCTTTGCTGAAATTCGTACCCAAAGGCGAATTATTCTATTAGCAACTCCATTCCAAAACAAGTTTGAAGAGCTTCGTAGCATCATACGCCTGTTACTTCCAGTTAATGATGAAGCCATGGATTTCTTCAATACTTTGACAGATAACATGACATTTAGAAGAATAAATATATATAGATGAGATCAGGAAAAAAATTGGATCAACTTGTGCACATCCATAATGGGGGCATTCTTGATAAATTTGGACCCTCGACCCCGGGACGACCCTCGACCCCTCGACGACCCTCGACCCTAGTTCCCGACCCTTGACCCCCTCATGTCATGTTTGTCTAGTGTCAAAGGATTCGACAAAACCATGTCTTCATCATTAGGCGAAAGTAACAGGCGCATGATGGTACGAAGTTCTGCAAAGTTGTTCTGGAACGGAGTCCCATATAGGATAATTCGCTTTTTAGTACAAAGTTCAGCAAGAGCCTTCCTAATATGGCTATTTGGAAGGCCTTTGCTGAAATTCATAACAAATGGCAAATCATCCTATCCGGGACTCCGTTGCAGAACAACTTTGCAGAACTTCGTACCATCATGCCCCGGTTACTTCCGCCTAATGATGAAGCCATGGATTTCTTCAATACTTTGACACTAGGCAACCTCTCGACCCCTCGGCGATCCTCGATCGTCGACCCCTCGACGACCCTCAAACCTGGACCGCTCGGCGATCCACGACCCTCTACCCTAGTTCCCGACCCTCGACCCCCTCATGTCAAGTTTGTCTAGTGTCAAAGGATTCAACAAAACCATGTCTTAATCATTAGGCGAAAGTAACAGGCGCATGATGGTACGAAGTTCTGCAAAGTTGTTCTGGAACAGAGTCCCAGATAGGATAATTCGCTTTTTGGTACAAAGTTCAGCAAGAGCCTTCCGAATATCGCTATTTGGAAGGCCTTTGCTGAAATTCGTACCAAAAGACAAATCATCCTATCCGGGTCTCCGTTCTAGAATAACTTTGGAGAACTTCATACCATCATGCCCCGGTTACTTCCGGCTAATGATGAAGCCATGGATTTCTTCAATACTTTGACACTAGGCAACCTCTTGACCCCTCGGCGATCCTCGACCCTCAACCCGTCAACGACCCTCGAACCCTTGGCCCCTCGACGATCCTCGAACCCTCGACCCTCTACCCCTCGACCCTCGAACCCTCGACCCCTCGACAACCCTCGAACTCTCGATCCTCGACCCTCGAACCTCCAAACCCTCGACCCCTCGACCCTC
>NC_057807.1:8476391-8477047 GCF_018294505.1 Triticum aestivum
GGCCCCTCGACGACCTCGAATCTCGACCCTCGACCCCTCGACCCCTCGACCCTCAAACCCTCGACGACCCTCGACCCCTCGACCCTCAAACCCTCGACGACCCTCGACCCCTCGGTGACCCTCGACCCTCTACCCTAGTTCCCGAGGGTTCGAGGAGAAGAAGAAAAAAAAAGGAGAAGAAGAAGGAATAGAAGAGAAGAAGAAAAATAGATTTTTAATATATTTTTTCTTCTTCTGCTCTATTCCTTCTCCTCTTTTTTTTCTTCTTCATCTTCTTATTTTTCTTCTTCTTCCTTCTTCCTCTTTTCTTCTTTCCTTATTTTCCTTCCTCGACGATCCTAACCCTAAATAGTAAAACTAACGACAAAGACTTCGCTTGCATACATATGAACAAATATGATCAATCATCTATGGACAATAAAAATATCATATGATATATGAACAAAAAAATCACATGTATGAACAAAAAAATCATATGATCATATATGTATGCAGAAAAAAACATCATGTATGACGCTGAACAAAAAATCATCACATATGAAAACTTATATATCCATACATATCAACATTACATCAACATATATGCAAAAAAACATCATATATATGCAGAAGAAAATCATCATATGTATATGCAAAAACGCATCATATATATATCC
>NC_057807.1:8477057-8477809 GCF_018294505.1 Triticum aestivum
TCTGCGCGCGGGGCAGGGCAGGGGTCGGGGCAGGGATGCGACGGCGAGGTTAGGGAGGTTGTCGGCGACGGCGAGGTCGTGGTGGCGTCGGCGATGGCGACGGCGACGGTGACGAGGAGCGGGCGGCGACAACGACGAGGAGCGGGCGACGTCTAGGAGGGGAATTGCGATGAAAACTAAAAAATTTCACAAGTGTTGATTATATAGTCAGAGCATTGGTCCCGGTTCGGGGCACCAACCGGGACCAATGCCCCCCTTTAGTCCCGGTTGGTGCCACCAATCGGGACCAAAGGTCTCTTTTCAGCAGCCCAAAGGGTGGGAAGCAGAGGCCTTTGGTCCCTGTTGGTGCCACCAACCGGGACCAAAGGCCTTGTGCTGCCCGCGTCGCGGCCAAAAGTTTAGTCCCACCTCGCTAGTTACGAGAGCTCGAGAGTGGTTTATAAGCGTTGCTGCGCCCACCCTCTCGAGCTCCTCTCAATTGCACGCTTTCAGGCATAATCTGTCACTATGTGCCTGTGGGCCTACTGGGCCTGCTACGGGCCTAAATCCTGGCCCATGGTTGTGTTTCTAGTCGTATTCACGCCATGGTGGCCCAGTAGGTGGTACTTTTTTATTTTTTTTGTTTTCTTTGTTGCTTTACTTATTTTATTTTTGTTCTACTTACAACAAAATACTTACCATTGCTATTTTTATTTATGTTATTAAAGTTTATTTATTTTACTTTATTAAAGTTTATTTTGTTTCTACTTATT
>NC_057807.1:8478130-8489361 GCF_018294505.1 Triticum aestivum
AAAATTCTTTTTGCTTTTGATGTTTTGAACAGAAAATACTTTGATAATTTTAGTTGCATAAATTTTATATAATTTTAGTTTCAATAATAGTAGATGTTTATAAAAGCTTTTTGGTTGGTTCCTTTAGCTATTAGAGTTTCATTAAAGTTTTCTAGTTCATTCTTTTTTCTATTAGAATTTAATTAAAGTTTTCTAGTTCATTCTTTTAGTTTATTATTTTTGCTATTAGAGTTTCATAAAAGTTTTCTAGTTCATTCTTTTTTATATTAGTTCATTCTTTGAGCTAAATGATCCTGAAATTGAAAAGCACTTCAGATGAACTCTAAAAAGGTTGAAAGTTGGCATGGTATCATCATTTCACCCACATGGCATATGCTAAAAAGTTGAGAGGGTTACGACAAAAACTGGATGTACTTCGTGTACAAAATGGACAATGTCTTTCGAAGTATCAAGATTTCATACGGAAACTCATTTGTTACAAAGGGATATCATTTTTTTAACTTATTTGAACTCCAGACTTTTTGTGTGTTCAAAATGCACCATTCAAAGCCACATCATCAATTTTCAACCCTTTCGGACTTCATTTGTTATTTTTAATGCATTTACTGACTTTTTTGAGCTATATGACCCTGAAAATGGAAATCACTACAAATGAACTCTGAGAAGGTTGAAAATTGGCATGGTATCATCATTTCACCCATATAGTATGTGCTAAAAAGTTGAAAGGGTTACGGCAAAAACTGGATGCACTTCGTGTACAAAATGGACAATCTCTTTCGAAGTATCACGGTTTCATACGGAAACTCGTCTGTTATAAAGGGATTTTATTTTTTTGAACTTATTTGAACTCCACACTTTTTGTGTGTTCAAAATGCACCATTCAAAGACACATCATCAATTTTCAACCCTTTCTGACTTCATTTGTTATTTTTCATGCATTTTTACTGATTTTTTTAGCTAAATGACCCTGAAATTGAAAAGCGCTTCAAATGAACTCAGAAGAGGTTGAAAATTAGCATGGTATCAACATTTCACCCACATAGCATGTGCTAAAAAGTTGAGAGGGTTACGGAAAAACTGGATGCACTTCGTGTACAAAATGGACAATCTCTTTTGAAGTATCAAGGTTTCGGACGAAAGCTCATCTGTTACAAAGGGATTTCATTTTTTTGAACTTATTTGAACTCCAGACTTTTTGTGTGTTCAAAATGCACCATTCAAAGCCACATCATCAATTTTCAACCCTTTCTGACTTCATTTGTTATTTTTCATGCATTTACTGATTTTTTTTGAGCTATATGACCCTGAAAATGAAAAGCACTACAAATGAACTTATAAAAGGTTGAAAGTTGGCATGATATCATCATTTCACCCACATAGCATGTGATAAAAAGTATCAGGGTTTCATACGGAAACTCGTCTATTACAAAAGACATTTCATTTCTTCACAAGTAACTGCAATGATATTCTAGGTCAAGGGCATCATCATAATAGTAGTGGAAAGAAAGTCTTCACTTTTTCTTCGCTTGTGTCCTTTGCTTATTGCGCCATAACCATGGATAATCTTCATCGTTTAACAGGGTGCTTGGGTCAGCCTTGACTTTGAAGGGAGGAATTTCATGAAACTTTTCATAATGACATGTCTGTCTTGCCCTCCACTCCCACGATGTCTCTTTTTCCTGAAAGAACTATGTGGCGCTTTGGCTCATCGTATGATGTGTTTGCTTCCTTATATTTTCTTTTTCTCGGTTTGGTAGACATGTCCTTCACATAGAAAACCTGCGCCACATCATTGGCTAGGATGAATGGTTCGTCTGTGTACCCAAGATTGTTCATATCCACTGTTGTCATTCCGTACTGTGGGTCTACCTGTACCCCGCCTCCTGACAGATTGACCCATTTGCACTTAAACAAAGGGACCTTAAAATCATGTTTGTAGTCAAGTTCCGATATGTCCACTATGTAACCATAATATGTATCCTTTCCCCTCTTGGTTGCTGCATCAAAGCGGACACTGCTGTTTTGGTTGGTGCTCTTTTGATCTTGGCGATCGTGTAAAATGTATTCCCATTTATCTCGTATCCTTTGTAAGTCAATACAGTCGAAGATGGTCCCCTGGACAACCAGTACAACTCATCACAAATAGTGTTGTCACCTCTGAGACGTGCTTCCAACCAACTGCCGAAAGTACTGATGTGTTCACATGTAATCTAGTCGTCAGACTGCTCCGGGTGTTTGGAGCGCAGACTGTTCTTGTGTTCATCGACATACGGGGTCACCAAGGTAGAGTTCTGTAGAACAGTGTAGTGTGCTTGAGACCAAGAATGCCCGTCCCTGCATATTATTGAGTCCCCTCCTAGCGTGCCTTTTCCAGTCAGTCTCCCCTCATACCGCGATTTAGGGAGACCAATCTTCTTAAGGCCAGGAATGAACTCAACACAAAACCCAATGACATCCTCTGTTTGATGGCCCATGGAGATGCTTCCTTCTGGCCTAGCGCGGTTACGAACATATTACTTTAGGACTCCCATGAACATCTCAAAGGGGAACATATTGTGTAGAAATACGGGGCCCAGAATGACAATCTCGTCGACTAGATGAACTAGGATGTGTGTCATGATATTGAACAAGGATGGTGGGAACACCAGCTCAAAACTGACAAGACATTGCACCACATCACTCCTTAGCCTTGGTATGATTTCTGGATCAATCACCTTCTAAGAGATTGCATTGGGGAATGCACATAGCTTCACAATGGCTAATCGGATGTTATCCGGTACAAGCCACCTCAATGGAACCGAAAGCAGTTGCGTCATAATCACATGGTAGTCATGAGACTCTAGGTTTTGGAACTTTTTCTCTAGCATATTTATTATTCCCTATATATTCGACGAGAAGCCATACGGGACCTTCATACTGAGCAGACATTCAAGGAAGATTTATTTCTCTTCTTTGGTAACAGCGTAGCTGGCAGGACCTTCATACATCTTTGGAGGCATACCGTCTTTTTCGTGCAAATGTTGCAGGTCCTCCCGTGCCTCCGGTGTATCTTTTGTCTTCCCATACATGCCCAAGAAGCCTAGCAGGTTCATGCAAAGGTTCTTCGTCACGTGCATCACGTCGAATGAAGAGCGGACCTCTAGGTCTTTCCAGTAGGGTAGGTCCCAAAAAATAGATTTCTACTTCCACATGGGTGCGCGTCCCTCAGCGTCATTCGGAACAAATAGTCCGCCAGGACCCTTTCCAAAGATTACGTGTAAATCATTGATCATAGCAAGTACGTGTTCACCGGTACGCATGGGGGGTTTCTTTCGGTGATCTGCGTCACCTTTGAAATGCTTGCCTTTGTTTCGACATTGATGGTTGGTCGGAAGAAATCGACAATGGCACAGGTACACATTCTTCCTGCATTTTTCCAGGTATATACTTTCGGTGTCAGCTAAACAGTGCGCACATGCATGGTATCCCTTGTTTGTCTGTCCTGAAAGGTTACTGAGAGCGGGCCAATAGTTCATGGTTACAAACAGCAACGCATGCAGGTTAAATTCCTCATGTTTGTGCTCATCCCACACACGTACACCGTTTCCATTCCACAACTGTAGAAGTTCTTCAACTAATGGCCTCAGGTACACATCAATGTCTTTGTCGGGTTGCTTAGGGCCTTTGATGAGAACTTGCATCATAATGAACTTCCGCTTCATGCACATCCAGTGAGGAAGGTTATACATACATAGAGTCACGGGCCAGGTGCTGTGATTGCTGCTCTGCTCCCCGAAAGGATTAATGCCATCCGCGCTTAAACCAAACCATACATTCCTTGGGTCACCAGCAAACTCAGCCCAGTAATTTCTCTCGATTTTTCTCCACTGCAACCCGTCAGCGGGTGCTCTCAACTTCCCACCTTTCTTACGGTCCTCTTTGTGCCATCGCATCAACTTGGCATGCTCTTTGTTTTTGAACAAACGTTTCAACCGTGGTATTATAGGAGCATACCACATCACGTTCGCAGGAACCCTCTTCCTGGGGGGCTCGCCGTCAACATCACCAGGGTCATCTCATCTGATCTTATACTGCAATGCACCCCATACCGGGCATGGGTTCAAACCCTCGTACGCACTACGGTAGAGGATGCAGTCATTAGGGCATGCATGTATCTTCTGCACCTCCAATCCTAGAGGGCATACGACCTTCTTTGTTGCGTACATACTGTCAGGCAATTCGTTATCCTTTGGAAGCTTCTTCTTCAATATTTTCAGTAGCTTCTCAAACCCTTTGTCAGGCACAGCATTCTCTGCCTTCCACTACAGTAATTCCGGTACGGTACCGAGCTTTGTGTTGCCATCTTCGCAATTGGGGTACAACCCTTTTTTGTGACCCTCTAACATGCGATCGAACTTCAGCTTCTCCTTTTTACTTTCGCATTGTCTCCTTGCATCAACAATGACCCGGCGGAGATCATCATCGGGCATAGTATCATCTGGCTTCTTGATCTTCAGCAACTTCCCCCGTTGCAGCATCACCATATTCCGGGGGCACATAGTTGTCATCGTCCTCTTCTTCTTTGTTGTCTTCCATCATAACGCCTATTTCTCCGTGCTTGGTCCAAACATTATAGTATGGCATGAAACCCTTATAAAGCAGGTGGTTGTGAAGGATTTTTTGGTCAGAGTAAGACTTCGTATTCCCACATATTGGGCATGGACAGCACATAAAACCATTCTGCTTGTTTGCCTCAGCCACTTCGAGAAAATTGTGCGCGCCCCCAATGTTCGGAGGTGTGTCTGTCACCGTACATCCATTGCCGGTTCATCTGCGTGCATTATATATAATTAAGTGCGTCAAAAACCATTACAGAACATCATGAATAGATAAGTGACCAAATTAATAGAAGTTCATCATCACATTAAAACAAAAGTACATAAATAGTTCTCATTGAACAACATATAGCTCTCCAGAGCATCTAATTAAACCATACATTGAAACTATGTAAAACATTTCAATGCAACAACAAATGCGATCATAATCGCAACAAAGATAACAATTGATCCAACGGCATAATGATACCAAGCCTCGGTATGAATGGCATATTTTCTATTCTTTCTAATCTTCAAACGCATTGCGTCCATCTTGATCTTGTGATCATCGACGACATCCGCAACATGCAACTCCAATATCATCTTCTCCTCCTCATTTTTTTTTATTTTTTCCTTCAAGTAATTGTTTTCTTCTTCAACTAAATTTAACCTCTCGACAATAGGGTCGGTTGGAGTTTTCGGTTAACATACCTCCTAGATAAATAAAATCTATGTCACGTTGTTCGGCATAATTATCATAAACAATAAATGAATAAAATAGTTATAAAAGATAATATATACCACATCTGAATCGTAGACAGGACGAGGGCCGATGGGGGCGGATACCAAAACCATCGCATTATATAGTAACAAGCAATAACAAAAGTAAGAAAATTAGACAAGTATCTATCTAATCATACAAGTAAGAATTTTTTTTCCTTTTAGAAAGAAGATAAGAATAAGAGGTTCACCACAGTGGTGCCGGCGACGAGATCGGCGTGGGCGATCGACAGCGGTGAAGATGGAGACGGGACATGACGGACCGCTAAACCTAGACAAATCTCGAGGAAAATGGAGATTCATTTGTTAAGGGTGGGTTTAGAAACTGGAACATGAAAGCAAGATTGACAAGGCATGTTGGTGATGTAAGTGCTCACGCCGAAGCTCAAGAGAAGTATGATATGTTCACTACACCACAAACACATAAAAGCTGCAATTCAGAAAATGCATATGGACTACAATTTGACCTTTGCGATGGTTCGTGGGCAAGGATATGATGGAGCTAGTAACATGAGAGGTAATGCCAATGGCCTGAAAAAACTGATTATGGATGAGTCCCCTTCTGCCTACTATGTTCGTTGTTTTGCCCATCAACTACAGATAACTCTTGTTGCTGTTGCTAATGAGAGAGGAGATTGTACTTGGTTCTTTCAGCAGCTTACACACTTGTTAAATGCTCTTGGCATGTCTTGTAAAAAGATGAGAATGCTTCGGATAGCTCGGGCTGAAGAACTCATTGATGCATTGGAATTGGAAGAAGTAGAAACATGGAGTGGGCTGAATCAGGAAATGGGTTTGGGAAGGCCATGTGATACACGTTGGGGCTCTCACTTCAAAACTGTGAACCATGTCATCTCTATGTATGGTGCACTACGACAAGTCCTTCGCAAGATTGGAGACGAGTACCATGGCGCGGAGGCACAAGCGGCTCTATCCATAGAGACAATATTTCGATTATTTGAGTTTGTTTTCATGTCACACTTGGTGCAGGAAATATTTGGATACACAGATGAGTTGTGTAGAGCTTTGCAAAAGCAAGATGAAGATATTGTTAATGCTATTGAGCTTGTTGCTGACACAAAGTATTACTTGGAGGCTTTGAGGACCGATGCTGGATGGAGATGATTTTCTCATAAAGGTCACATCTTTTTGTACAAAGCATAAGATCAAAGTTGTTGGTATGGAGGGTCCTTACTTTCCCGTTGGCCGGCCTAGAAGGGGTTTATGTAATGGTCCGACCAATTACCACTGCTTCAAGGTTGATATGTTTGTGGGTGTCATTGATAGGCAAATCAGTGAGCTGAATGGCAGATTTGATGAGGTAAACACGGAGCTACTTTCTTGCATGGCAGCATTTTGTCCACTTCATCTATTTGCTGCTTATGACCAAGAGAAGTTAGTTAGGCTTGCTACAAAGTTTTATGCTTCTGATTTTACAAGAGATGAACTGGCAAGACCTCCATGGCAACTAAACATGTATGTTACTAATGTGCGTAGAGATGAAAGGTTTCAAAACCTGAAAAATCTGTGTCAGCTTTCAGTTATGCTTGTTGAGACAAACAAGCATGATCAATATCATATTGTTTACAAGCTTCTTAAGTTGGTATTGATTCTGCCAGTAGCTACTGCTAGTGTTGGAAGGGTATTCTCTTCAATGAGCTATGTGAAGAATAAGCTAAGGAACAAAATGGGCGATCATTATTTGAACAATTGTTTGGTTACATTCGGTGAGAGAGAATTTTTCAATCAAGTGAAGGATGAAGATGTCATCAATCTGTTCCAAAAAGGCGACCGCAGAGTTATAATGTAAGAAGGATATCATCAATTTATCAATCAAAAGGTACTTATGTATTCATGTCGTTATGTTCTGATACATTCAAATATTGCTATTGCCGTTATGCTAGTGTTGTTTTGTTCATACATTGCTACTGTTGTGTTGTTTGGTTCATATGCCTCATTTATAGCAAAAAAACAGGATGAATACCCAGCCTTAATTTCCTGGCGCCGCCACTGTCCAATGTCCACCTAGTTCAATTCCAGTTTACAAACAAATATTTAGATTTCTTAAAAAAACTAGAGGACAAAAAGCCAAAAAATACCTTGGTGGAGCACTAGAGTTGTGCTGCAGTGCAGGTCTGCTGGAGGACACGCCGAGACGGTCAGCAGTGGAGCCGTCGAGAGAGCACTGGAGGCCGGCCGGATCTTGGACTCGGAGGCGGAGGAGAAGGAGAGTAGGAGACAGTTTGGGGAGGGAAGGGGCGGATCGGCGGAGTGGCAGTACTGGATCTGGATCCGCCGAGGGGAGGGAAGGGAAGGAGAGGGCCGGCCGGACCTGGATCCGCCGCTGCCGCCGCGGCGCTGGCTGCTAGGCGCTAGGTTTGGGAGGAATCGGGGGAGGGGAACTAAGGAAGGGAGATTGAAACTGGTCGTTGTCGATAGGTTCCTCGCTTCGCCCGCGCGTACAGCCAGACGCACGTCTGGATGTCTGGTTCGCTGCGTGACTGTCCTCTGTTTGGGCTGGGCTAGTATTAGATGTGTATATTGATTTTGGCCTAAATTTTGGATATTCCAGGGAATACCCAGGAAGACCCCCAGCACCGCCACTGCACATGAACAAATATATCTGGAGATATATGCCAGCAGTGGAAATATTGTACTTCCGGCTCTACGGCCAACCGATATCGAGCTTCACATCAGTCCTGCTCGTATCATGCAAGCAAGAAAAAACATGAAAATAATCTAGATTCAGATATTTAGTCATCTTCATTGCACCATAGATTCAGATAAGCACTGTCCGCTCCTCCAAAACAGCCATATCCCTATATTGGACTTCAAAGTATTTCCCCATTTATTATCAAGTAGTATCAATCATTAAAGAACTATACAAATAGAAGGACACGAATCAAATAAATGGCAAAATAAATCTAAACAAGTTGACATTTGCAGTATCACTTGCACTTGCAAGGGCAGTTTATAACATATTGAAATTGCGTGTTTTACCAAGAGACGGAAAATTCTCTGGTCCAAAGCTTAGGGACGAAAATATCACAAGAGGTTGGGTACATTCGTGGCTTATACTGCCGATTGATCACGACAGGAATAGCGCTATGATGTTTAGGAGGACATGGAGAGGAGACATACCCACGACCTCCATCCGTCCACTCACTGCCACCGTCGTCTTTCGTTGCTGCTTCGTGCGGCCCCGGCCGCTGCTGCTAGCATAAGGGGAGGCAGGGGAGAGGAGGAGTGGAGGACCAGGGGCGGCGGCGGAAGCACGTCCTGCCATTCATGACCTGCGAAAAAGTATACCCACTTCTCATAAGTAGACCATGCTTGTTTACTAAGCACCATGCCGGCCGAAGATAACAGAAGATCAAGCATCAAAAACCAGCAACAAACCGATCGATATGAGGACCAGGCCGGACGGCCATCGGCGTGACCTTGCTTCGTCCATGGGGCAACTCCCATACACGTAATTGTTTCTTGACTAAAATAAAAGAACAAGAGCATTCTTTCTTGACAGGACCAGTAATATTCCTCTATTTCACCTTCACTTTTATTAGATTCTGGATTTAAGTTCTTGTTATGGAAGAAGTCATATCTTAAAAATATTGATCAATCAAACATGCTGAACAATATGCACATGTTGCTTCCATTAGCTCCATCCTGAAGAATGTTCCGGATTAAGCTGAATGCAACAAACCAGCTGGCACAAAGGTCTCCTAATTAGCAGAGTGAAAACCCATGCATTTGTCCCAAGACATTGGGACCAAACCTGCCTCGGAATCCTTATAGCAAGCTAAATTTTCTATCTAATTGTAATTGGTTTTCTACATACAAATTCTTTAAAATATTCACCCCATGTCAATACATTAGAAAGATCATCAAGATTTTGAATGCAGCAGACTTGATAATGTTTCTATTAAATACATGCAAAATTGATTCTTTTAGAAGAAACAAGGCAGATTTGTTACTATATATGTGAACTCGGGAACTTTTGAGCATGACCTAAATTAATGTACAGTACAACCAACTCACCTAGAACTGCCTGTGGGCAATCCATACTGTTGAAGCAAAACATTCAATCCTTCACCATGTTTTACGATGTCAAGTACCCAAGCTCATGTTCAATAGTATAGACAATGAATATTACGGCAAACCTCACCTGATCGAATCATTCAAGCTGCAGGTCACTTATACCATGCCGTGCAGTAGCCAGAGTTTTCTGTCCTCACAGATCCGATTATTTGAATCCGATGAGTTTTATCTTGCTGTGTAAGCTTTTTTAGTTGGTCTGGTTCTTTGTGGAGCTGAAATCTTTCATCGACACCATGGTGAAGATATAGTGACTCGACGGCCTGCCCTTCTAGAAGATCATCCCCGGCATAAGTATGTTCATCAATCAAGGCTTTCCATTTTTTGAATGGGCGACTCAATGTGCTTTGTAAAAACATTATTTCTAATGTTTGCGCAGGTGAAAGAGTGATAACCCGGCATTTTGTGCACTAGTCCAATTGCAGCATGTTTACCAAAGTTTTTGGAGTATTTCCTCTAGCAGAGATTGATACCGCGAAGAAAGTGTTTTTAAGAGATTTTATTGTAATTCTCAGTTATAGCAGTTACTTTGTCTTTTTTAGATCTTAGATCAAAATCAGTATATCTATAATTGTTATGAGCATGAACAAAGTTACAGATGTTTCAAAAAAATATTTACATGGCGCTAAGGGCGCTATATTAAAAATGGTATGCTTATATGTATGTAACCAACAACTTTCGTTAGTTCCCAGGTCACAATAAACTTTTGTTGGGTTCAACTGCATCCAACGCTAGAATGGTTACTCTAAAAGCATCTACAGTCGGGCGTCCCCAATCCGTCTTAAACATCTGAGTAGACGGTCCGGTCACTGACATGTCACGAAATTTTGACCCCAAACAAGCGTCTTAAACGGGCCTCAAATACCCGGGCTGATCAGCACCCCACATATCTAGCCAAATATGGGGCGGACATGGGGCGCTCGGGCGCGTCCAATACGTCGGATCCGGTCCATGCTGGCTGTCACATCCCGGGTTCTGGTAATGCCTAGTGCTAGCCTCTGGTGTTGCATCATGTTTATCTTGCTCAGAAATTTGGAAATGAGGATGACAGAGCCCCCAACACCCCCCTTAATCCAACTAGGGTTTACTAAAATCTTTTTCAAGAACCTGTAATGTCCTTCTAAAATGTTCATCATCTTTGTCTTGATCTAGAACCTCTGACAAAAATGGTGCACACTTTTTTAGGACATCATAAGGTCACTGGATTAAATCATATGCTATTTGCATTTAGACATTTAAATGCTATAAAATATTTTAAATGTCCAAATAATCTTAATCCAAAATGTTTCCTGTTGGATATATTCTATACAGTGGGCATGAGTAGTTTGATGATTTTTGAAAGTGCTTAGGCATTTTTAGAAAAGACACAAACCTACAGAAAGAAAAGAAAAACAAAATAAAAAGGGAAACTAACTGTTGGGGAACGTAGTAATTTCAAAAAATTTCCTACGCACACGCAAGATCATGGTGATGGCATAGCAACTGGAGGAGAGAGTATTGTCCACGTACCCTCGTAGACTGTAAGCGGAAGCATTATGACAACGCGGTTGATGTAGTCGTACGTCTTCATGATCCGACTGATCCAAGTACCGAACGTACGGCACCTCCGAGTTCAGCACACGTTCAGCTCGATGATGATCCCCGGGCTCCGATCCAGCAAAGCTTCGGGGATGAGTTCCGTCAGCACGACGGCGTGGTGACGATGATGATGCTCTACCGGCGCAGGGCTTCGCCTAAACTCCGCGACGATATGACCGAGGTGGAATATGGTGGAGGGGGGCA
>NC_057807.1:8489582-8503440 GCF_018294505.1 Triticum aestivum
GCTTCGCCTAAACTCCGCGACGATATGACCGAGGTGGAATATGGTGGAGGGGGCCACCGCACACGGCTAAGGAACGATCCGTAGATCAACTTGTGTGTCTATGGGGTGCCCCCGCCCTCGTATATAAAGGAGCCAGGGGGGAGGAGGCGGCCGGCCAAGGAGGGCGCGCCAAGGGGGGGAGAACTACTCCCACCGGGAGTAGGACTCCCTTCTTTCCTAGTTGGAATAGGAGAAGGGGGGAAAGAGGAGGAAGAGGGGAAGGAAAGGGGGGGGCGCCGCCCCCCTTCCCTTGTCCTATTCGGACAAGGAAGGGGAGGGGCGCGCGGCCCCCTCCTGCCTCCTTCCCTCTTCTCCCTCGAGGCCCATGTAGGCCCAATAACCCCCCGGGGGGGTTCCGGTAACCTCCCGGTACTCCGGTAAAATGCCGATTTCACCCAGAACGATTCCGATGTCCAAATATAGGCTTCCAATATATCGATATTTATGTCTCGACCATTTCGAGACTCCTCGTTAAGTCCGTGATCACATCCGGGACTCCGAACAAACTTCGGTACATCAAAACTTATAAACTCATAATAAAACTGTCATCGTAACATTAAGCGTGCGGACCCTACGGGTTCGAGAACTATGTTGACATGACCTAGAACTATTCTCGGTCAATAACCAATAGCGGAACCTGGATGCCCATATTGGTTCCTACATATTCTACGAAGATCTTTATCAGTCAGACCGCATAACAACATACGTGATTCCCTTTGTCATCGGTATGTTACTTGCCCGAGATTTGATCGTCGGTATCCAATACCTAGTTCAATCTCGTTACCGGCAAGTCTCTTTACTCGTTCCGTAATGCATCATCCCATAACCAACTCATTTGGTCACATTGCTTGCAAGGGTTATAATGATGTGCATTACCGAGAGGGCCCAGAGATACCTCTCCGACAATCGGAGTGACAAAACCTAATCTCGAAATACGCCAACTCAACATGTACCTTCGGAGACACCTGTAGTACTCCTTTATAATCACCCAGTTACATTGTGACGTTTGGTAGTACCCAAAGTGTTCCTCCGGTAAACGGGAGTTGCATAATTCTCATAGTTACAGGAACATGTATAAGTCATGAAGAAAGCAATAGCAATATACTAAACGATCAAGTGCTAGGCAAACGGAATGGGTCATGTCAATCACATCATTCTCCTAATGATGTGATCCCATTAATCAAATGACAACACATGTCTATGGTTAGGAAACATAACCATCTTTGATTAATGAGCTAGTCAAGTAGAGGCATACTAGTGACTATATGTTTGTCTATGTATTCACACATGTATCATGTTTCCGGTTAATACAATTCTAGCATGAATAATAAACATTTATCATGATATGAGGAAATAAATAATAACTTTATTATTACCTCTAGGGCATATTTCCTTCAGTCTCCCACTTGCACTAGAGTCAATAATCTAGATTACATAGTAATGATTCTAACACCCATGGAGTCTTGGTGCTGATCATGTTTTTCTCGTGAGAGTGGCTTAGTCAACGGGTCTGCAACATTCAGATCTGTATGTATCTTGCAAATCTCTATGTCTCCCACTTGGACTTGGTCCCGAATGGAATTGAAGCGTCTCTTGATGTGCTTGGTCCTCTTGTGAAATCTAGATTCCTTTGCCAAGTCAATTGCACCAGTATTGTCACAGAAGATTTTCATTGGTCCCGATGCACTAGGTATGACACCTAGATCGGAAATGAACTCCTTCATCCAGACTCCTTCATTTGCTGCTTCTGAAGCAGCTATGTACTCCGCTTCACATGTAGATCCCGCCACGACGCTTTGTTTAGAACTGCACCAACTTACAGCTCCACCATTTAATAAAAACACGTATCCGGTTTGCGATTTAGAATCGTCCGGATCAGTGTCAAAGCTTGCATCGACGTAACCATTTACGACTAGTTCTTTGTCACCTCCATATACGAGAAACATATCCTTAGTCCTTTTCAGGTATTTCAGGATGTTCTTGACCGCTATCCAGTGATCCACTCCTGGATTACTTTGGTACCTTCCTGCCAAGCTTATTGCTAAGCATACGTCAGGTCTGATACACATCATTGCATACATGATAGAGCCTATGGCTGAAGCATAGGGAACATCTTTCATTTTCTCTCTATCTTCTGCTGTGGTCGGCCATTGAGTTTGACTCAACTTCACACCTTGCAGTACGGGCAAGAACCCTTTCTTTGCCTGATCCATTTTGAACTTTTTCAAAATTTTATCAAGGTATGTGCTTTGTGAAAGTCCTATCAAGCGTCTTGATCTATCTCTATAGATCTTGATGCCCAATATGTAAGCAGCTTCACCGAGGTCTTTCATTGAAAAACTTTTATTCAAGTATCCCTTTACGCTATCCAGAAATTCTATATCATTTCCAATTAATAATATGTCATCTACATATAATATCAGAAATGCTACAGAGCTCCCACTCACTTTCTTGTAAATACAGGCTTCTCCAAAAGTCTGTATAAAACCATATGCTTTGATCACACTATCAAAGCGTTTATTCCAACTCCGAGATGCTTGCACCAGTCCATAAATGGAACGCTGGAGCTTGCACACTTTGTTAGCACCTTTTGGATCAAAAAAACCTTCTGGCTGCATCATATACAACTCTTCTTCCAGAAATCCATTCAAGAATACAGTTTTGACATCCATTTGCCAAATTTCATAATCATGAAATGCAGCAATAGCTAACATGATTCGGACAGACTTAAGCATTGCTACGGGTGAGAAAGTCTCATCGTAGTCAACTCCTTGAACTTGTCGAAAACCTTTCGCAACAAGTAGAGCTTTATAGACAGTTACATTACCATCTGTGTCAGTCTTCTTCTTAAAGATCCATTTATTCTCAATTGCTTGCCGATCATCGGGCAAGTCAACCAAAGTCCATACTTTGTTTTCATACATGGATCCCATCTCAGATTTCATGGCCTCTAGCCATTTTGCGGAATCTGGGCTCATCATCGCTTCCTCATAGTTCGTAGGTTCATCATGGTCAAGCAACATGACTTCCAGAATTGGATTACCGTACCACTCTGGTGCAGATCTTATTCTGGTAGACCTACGAGGTTTAGTAGAAACTTGATCTGAAGTTTCATGATCAATATCATTAGCTTCCTCACTAATTGGTGTAGTTGTCACAGGAACCGGTTCTTGTGATGAACTACTTTCCAATAAGGGAGTAGATACAGTTATCTCATCAAGTTCTACTTTCCTCCCACTCACTTCTTTCGAGAGAAACTCCTTCTCTAGAAAGGATCCGATTTTAGCAACGAAAATCTTGCCGTCAGATCTGTGATAGAAGGTGTACCCAATAGTCTCTTTTGGGTATCCTATGAAGACACATTTCTCCGATTTAGGTTCGAGCTTATCTGGTTGAAGTTTCTTCACATAAGCATCGCAGCCCCAAACTTTAAGAAACGACAACTTTGGTTTCTTGCCAAACCACAGTTCATAAGGCGTCGTCTCAACGGATTTTGATGGTGCCCTATTTAACGTGAATGCGGCCGTCTCTAAAGCATAACCCCAAAACGATAGCGGTAAATCAGTAAGAGACATCATAGATCGCACCATATCTAGTAAAGTACGATTACGACATTCGGACATACCATTTCGTTGTGGTGTTCCGGGTGGCGTGAGTTGCAAAACTATTCCGCTTTGTTTCAAGTGTAGACCAAACTCGTAACTCAAATATTCTCCTCCACAATCAGATCATAGAAATTTTATTTTCTTGTTACGATGATTTTCCACTTCACTCTGAAATTCTTTGAACTTTTCAAATGTTTCAGACTTGTGTTTCATCAAGTAGATATACCCATATCTGCTCAAATCATCTGTGAAGGTGAGAAAATAACGATACCCTCCGCGAGCCTCAACACTCATTAGACCACAAACATCAGTATGTATGATTTCCAACAAATCAGTTGCTCGCTCCATAGTTCCGGAGAACGGTGTTTTAGTCATCTTGCCCATGAGGCACGGTTCGCAAGTACCAAGTGATTCATAATCAAGTGATTCTAAAAGCCCATCAGTATGGAGTTTCTTCATGCGCTTTACACCGATATGACCTAAACGGCAGTGCCACAAATAAGTTGCACTATCGTTATCAACTCTGCATCTTTTGGTTTCAACACTATGAATATGTGTATCACTACTATCGAGATTCAATAAAAATAGACCACTTTTCAAGGGTGCATGGCCATAAAAGATATTACTCATATAAATAGAACAACCATTATTCTCTGATTTAAATGAATAACCGTCTCGCATCAAACAAGATCCACATATAATGTTCATGCTCAACGCTGGCACCAAATAACAATTATTTAGGTCTAAAACTAATCCCGATGGTAGATGTAGAGGTAGCGTGCCGACTGCGATCACATCGACTTTGGAACCATTTCCCACGCGCATCGTCAACTCGTCCTTAGCCAATCTTCGCTTAATTCGTAGTCCCTGTTTTGATTTGCAAATATTAGCAACAGAACTAGTATGAAATACCTAGGTGCTACTGCGAGCATTAGTAAGGTACACATCAATAACATGTATATCACATATACCTTTGTTCACTTTGCCATCCTTCTTATCCGCCAAATACTTGGGGCAGTTCCGCTTCCAGTGTCCAGTCTGCTTGCAGTAGAAGCACTCAGTTTCAGGTTTAGGTCCAGACTTGGGTTTCTTCTCTTGAGCAGCAACTTGCTTGCTGTTCTTTTTGAAGTTCCCCTTCTTCTTCCCTTTGCCCTTTTTCTTGAAACTGGTGGTCTTGTTAACCATCAACACTTGATGCTCCTTTTTTATTTCTACCTCCGCGGCTTTTAGCATTGCGAAGAGCTCGGGAATAGTCTTGTTCATCCCTTGCATATTATAGTTCATCACGAAGCTCTTGTAGCTTGGTGGCAGTGATTGAAGAATTATTTCAATGACACTATCATCAGGAAGATTAACTCCCAGTTGAATCAAGTGATTATTATACCCAGACATTTTGAGTATATGTTCATTGACAGAACTATTCTCCTCCATCTTGCAGCTATAGAACTTATTGGAGACTTCATATCTCTCAATCCGGGCATTTGCTTGAAATATTAACTTCAACTCCTGGAACATCTCATATGCTCCATGATGTTCAAAACGTTGTTGAAGACCCGGTTCTAAGCCGTAAAGCATGGCACACTGAACTATCGAGTAGTCATCAGCTTTGCTCTGCCAGACGTTCTTAACGTCGTCAGTTGCATCAGCAGCAGGCCTGGCACCCAGCGGTGCTTCCAGGATGTAACTTTTCTGTGCAGCAATGAGGATAATCCTCAGGTTACGGACCCAGTCCGTGTAATTGCTACCATCATCTTTCAACTTTGCTTTCTCAAGGAACGCATTAAAATTCAATGGAACAACAGCACGAGTCATCTATCTACAAAAAACATAGACAAGCAAGATACTATCAGGTACTAAGTTCATGATAAATTTAAGTTCAATTAATCATATTACTTAAGAACTCCCACTTAGACAGACATCTCTCTAGTCATCTAAGTGATCACGTGATCCAAATCAACTAAACCATGTCTGATCATCATGTGAGATGGAGTAGTTTGAATGGTGAACATCACTATGTTGATCATATCTACTATATGATTCAAGTTCGACCTTTCGGTCTCCGTGTTTCGAGGCCATATCTGTATATGCTAGGCTCGTCAAGTATGACCTGAGTATTCCGCGTGTGCAACTGTTTTGCACCCGTTTTATTTGAACGTAGAGCCTATCACACCCGATCATCACGTGGTGTCTCAGCACGAAGAACTTTCACAACGGTGCATACTCAGGGAGAACACTTCTTGATTATTAGTGAGAGATCATCTTAAAATGCTACCGTCAATCAAAGCAAGATAAGATGCATAAAGGATAAACATCACATGCAATCAATATAAGTGATATGATATGGCCATCATCATCTTGTGCTTGTGATCTCCATCTTCGAAGTGCCGTCGTGATCACCATCGTCACTGGCGCGACACCTTGATCTCCATCGTAGCATCGTTGTCGTTACGCCATCTATTGCTTCTACGACTATCGCTACTGCTTAGAGATAAAGTAAAGCAATTACAGGGCGTTTGCATTTCATACAATAAAGCGACAACCATATGGCTCCAGCCAGTTGCCGATAACTTCGGTTACAAAACATGATCATCTCATACAATAAATATAGCATCACGTCTTGACCATATCACATCACAACATGCCCTGCAAAAACAAGTTAGACGTCCTCTACTTTGTTGTTGCAAATTTTACGTGGCTGCTACGGGCTTAGCAAGAACCGTTCTTACCTACGCATCAAAACCACAACGATAGTTCGTCAAGTTAGTGCTGTATTAACCTTCGCAAGGACCGGGCGTAGCCACACTCGATTCAGCTAAAGTGAGAGAGATAGACACCCGCCAGCCACCTTTAAGCACGAGTTCTCGCAACGGTGAAACCAGTCTCGCGTAAGCGTACGCCTAATGTCGGTCCGGGCCGCTCCATCTCACAATACCGCCGAACCAAAGTATGACATGCTGGTAAGCAGTATGACTTGTATAGCCCACAACTCACTTGTGTTCTACTCGTGCATATAACATCAACGCATAAAACCTAGGCTCTGATGCCACTATTGGGGAACGTAGTAATTTCAAAAAATTTCCTACGCACACGCAAGATCATGGTGATGGCATAGCAACGAGAGGGGAGAGTATTGTCCACGTACCCTCGTAGACCGTAAGCGGAAGCGTTATGACAACGCGGTTGATGTAGTCGTACGTCTTCATGATCCGACTGATCCAAGTACCGAACGTACGGCACCTCTGAGTTCAGCACACGTTCAGCTCGATGATGATCCCCGGGCTCCGATCCAGCAAAGCTTCAGGGATGAGTTCCGTCAGCACGACGGCGTGGTGACGATGATGATGCTCTACCAGCGCAGGGCTTCGCCTAAACTCCGCGATGATATGACCGAGGTGGAATATGGTGGAGGGGGGCACCGCACACGGCTAAGGAACGATCCGTAGATCAACTTGTGTGTCTATGGGGTGCCCCCGCCCTCGTATATAAAGGAGCCAGGGGGGAGGAGGCGGCTGGCCAAGGAGGGCGCGGCAAGGGGGGGAGTCCTACTCCCACCAGGAGTAGGACTCCCTTCTTTCCTAGTTGGAATAGGAGAAGGGGGGAAAGAGGAGGAAGAGGGGAAGGAAAGGGGGGGGCGCCGCCCCCCTTCCCTTGTCCTATTCGGACAAGGAAGGGGAGGGGCGCGCGGCCCCCTCCTGCCTCCTTCCCTCTTCTCCCTCGAGGCCCATGTAGGCCCAATAACCCCCCGGGGGGTTCCGGTAACCTCCCGGTACTCCGGTAAAATGCCGATTTCACCTAGAACGATTCCGATGTCCAAATATAGGCTTCCAATATATCGATCTTTATGTCTCGACCATTTCGAGACTCCTCGTTATGTCCACGATCACATCCGGGACTCCGAACAAACTTCGGTACATCAAAACTTATAAACTCATAATAAAACTGTCATCATAACGTTAAGCGTGCGGACCCTACGGGTTCGAGAACTATGTAGACATGACCTAGAACTATTCTCGGTCAATAACCAATAGCGGAACCTGGATGCCCATATTGGTTCCTACATATTCTACGAAGATATTTATCAGTCAGACCGCATAACAACATACGTTATTCCCTTTGTCATCGGTATGTTACTTGCCCGAGATTTGATCGTCGGTATCCAATACCTAGTTCAATCTCATTACCGGCAAGTCTCTTTACTCGTTCCGTAATGCATCATCCCGTAACCAACTCATTTGGTCACATTGCTTGCAAGACTTATAATGATGTAAATTACTGAGAGGGCCCAGATATACCTCTCCGACAATCTGAGTGACAAAACCTAATCTCGAAATACGCCAACTCAACATGTACCTTCGGAGACACCTGTAGTACTCCTTTATAATCACCCAGTTATGTTGTGACGTTTGGTAGTACCCAAAGTGTTCCTCCGGTAAACGGGAGTTGCATAATTCTCATAGTTACAGGAACATGTATAAGTCATGAAGAAAGCAATAGCAATATACTAAACGATCAAGTGCTAGGCTAACAGAATGGGTCATGTCAATCACATCATTCTCCTAATGATGTGATCCCATTAATCAAATGACAACACATGTCTATGGTTAGGAGAGATAATCATCTTTGATTAATGAGCTAGTCAAGTAGAGGCATACTAGTGACTATATGTTTGTCTATGTATTCACACATGTATCATGTTTCCGGTTAATACAATTCTAGCATGAATAATAAACATTTATCATGATATGAGGAAATAAATAATAACTTTATTATTGCCTCTAGGGCATATTTCCTTCACTAACTTACCTGGGCAAACCCACCAGCCGGCCCACCTGGCGGCCCAACACTGTGCTAGCCCACGCCAGCCAGCTGCTTCTTCCCAGCCAGGCAGGCAGGGAGGTGACGCCGGCCCGCGCGAGCTCTCCATGGCGCCAGCTGCTTGCCGCTCGAGCTGCTGGACGCCTGGGCGTCCTCCACGTCGTCGCCCCGACACCCTGGACACCTTGTTTTCCCCCAGCGCCTATCTCCCGCTCTCCCCCACCATGGCCGACGCAGCCGCAGCCGCACCGCCGTCGTAGCCGCGGCCATCGTTGACTCCACGCCGTCTCGCCATGTACAGAAGCTCCACCGCCCTCCTCTCCATTGAGCAGACCGAGCCCCGAGCGCTAGTTCGCCCCGGAGCCACCGCTACGACCTCACCCGACCATGCCGTCGCCGGATATCCCTTTCACCGTCACGCCTGCACCAGCTCATCCCCAACCTCGTCGACTAGCTCGCTGAGACCACCATGAGCTCCTGCCTCTCCCCATCCTCTTCGTTCTCGCCGCCGTCCTCAGCAGCGACTGCAACAAGCACCACCGCACACACCGCCGCTTGAGCTCATTGCCGACCCAGCTCCGACCACCCAACGGCCATGCAACTGTGTCCACTTACCTCACCGCACCTCATAGGCCACGTAGGAGCTGGCCTCGTGCCTCCAGGACCACACCAATGACGAGTTAGGCCTCGCCCAAACTCCGGCAGCCGCAAAGCTCGTCTTCGGCGTCGTTTTCGGCGACCTTGAGCTCAACCACCACCATGATACGTCTCCAACGTATCTACTTTCCCAAACTCTTTTGCCCTTGTTTTGGACTCTAACTTGCATGATTTGAATGAAACTAACCCAGACTGACGCTGTTTTCAGCAGAACTACCATGATGTTGTTTTATGTGTAGAAAAGAAAAGTTCTCGGAATGACCTGCAAATCCACGGAGGGACTTTTCAGAATTAATAAGAATTTTTGGCGAAAGAATCAGGGCCAGGGGGCCCATGGCCTGTCCACGAGACAGGGGGCGCCCCCCTAGGGTGCGCCCCCTATCTTGTGGGCCCCCCGGACCTCCTCCGACCTCAACTCCAACTCCATATATACCGTCTTGCGGAGAGAAAAATTAGAGAGAAAGTTTCATCGCGTTTTACGATACGGAGCCGCCACCAAGCCCTAATCTCTCTCGGGAGGGCTGATCTGGAGTCCGTTCGGGGCTCCGGAGAGGGGGATTCGTCGCCGTCGTCATCATCAACCATCCTCCATCACCAATTTCATGATGCTCACCGCCGTGTGTGAGTAATTCCATCATAGGCTTGCTGGACGGTGATGGGTAGGATGAGATTTACCATGTAATCAAGTTAGTTTTGTTAGGGTTTGATCCCTAGTATCCACTATGTTCTGAGATTGATGTTGCTATGACTTTGCTATGCTTAATGCTTGTCACTAGGGCCCGAGTGCCATGATTTCAGATCTGAACCTATTATGTTTTCATCAATATATGTGTGTTCTTGATCCTATCTTGCAAGTCTATAGTCACCTATTATGTGTTATGATCCGACAACCCCGAAGTGACAATAATCGGGACACTTCTCGGTGATGACCGTAGTTTGAGGAGTTCATGTATTCACGATGTGTTAATGCTTTGGTCCGGTTCTCTATTAAAAGGAGGCCTTAATATTCCTTGGTTTCCCCTAGGACCCCGCTGCCACGGGAGGGTAGGAGAAAAGATGTAATGCAAGTTCTTTTCCATAAGCACGTATGACTATTTACGGAATACATGCCTACATTACATTGATGAACTGGAGCTAGTTCTATATCACCCTATGTTATAACTATTGCATGAGGAATGGCATCCGACATAATTATCCATCACTGATCCATTGCCTACGAGCTTTTCATATATTGTTCTTCGCTTATTTACTTTTCTGTTGCTACTGTTACAACTACTACAAAAACCCAAAAACATTTATCTTTACTGTTGCTACTATTACCATTACTATCATACCACTTTTGCTACTAAATACCTTGCTGCAGATACTAAGTTATCCAGGTGTGGTTGAATTGACAACTCAACTGCTAATACTCAAGAATATTCTTTGGCTCCCCTTGTGTCGAATCAATAAATTTGGGTTGAATACTCTACCCTCGAAAGCTGTTGTGGTCCCCTATACTTGTGGGTTATCAAGACTAATTTCTGGCGCCGTTGCTGGGGAGCATAGCTCTATTGTTTGAGTCACTTGACATTTATATCTGTTGATCACTATGAAGAACTTGAAAGACGCTAAGACCAAGATTTTGCCCTCAACTACGAGGGGAGGTAAGGAACTGCCATCTAGCTCTGCACTAGATTCTCCTTTCGTTATTAGTAGGCTTGCGACACCTAAACCTGCTACCGCTATGAATTCTGATATGTCGCATGTTATTGATGATGCCACTTCTGCTATGCATGATGAAACTACTTCTGTGCGTGATACTACTTTTCCATTCGGTGAATTTCTAGATGAACAACTTTCTAGAGTTAAGGGGAATGAAAATATTGAAGAACCTATTATTGATGATAGTGACGATGAACGTTCCCCCAATGATTATGTATTACCTGTTGTTCCTAAGGGTTATGTTATGAACAAAAAAGCCGATGAAGCTGTTCTTGCTTGCAATGATAGATCTGATCTTAAGAAATTATTTGCAAAATGGAAGCAGCAGTCTCTTAATGCTAGGATGAAACCTGGTCCTACTTTTGCTACTTCACGTATCTATGTTACTGATAAGGATTATGAATTCTCTGTTGATCCTGATATTATTACTTTAGTTGAATCTGATCCTTTCTATGGCTCTGAATCTGAAACTGTTGTGGCACATCTTACCAAGTTGAATGATATAGCCACCCTATTTACTCATGATGAGAAGTCTCGCTATTTATATATCCTTAAGATATTTCCATTCTCATTAAAGGGTGATGCTAAGACTTGGTATAATTCTCTTGCTCCTGGTTGTGTGCGTAGTCCCCAGGATATGATTTATTACGTCTCTGCTAAATATTTCCCTGCTCATAAGAAACAAGCTGCCTTGTGGGAAATATATAATTTTGTGCAAATCAAAGAAGAGAGTCTCCCACAAGCTTGGGGGAGGCTTCTCCGGTTGCTTTATGCTTTACCTGATCATCATCTTAAGAAAAGTGAAATACTTGATATCTTTTATAATGGACTAACCGATGCTTCCAAGGACCACTTGGATAGTTGTGCTGGTTGTGTTTTCAGGGAAAGAATAGTCAACGAAGCTGAAATACTATTGAATAATATGTTGACTAATGAAAATAATTGGAATCTTCCTAAGCCAGTTCCTGAAGTAATTCCTGAACCAATTGAGCCAACTCCTGAGCCTATTCCTAAACCCACTCCGAAGAAGAGAGGTGTTTTATTTCTCAGTCCTGAAGTTATGCAAGAGGCAAAGAAATCAATGAAAGAAAAAGGCATTAAAGCTGAAGATGTTAAGAATTTACCACCAATGGAAGATATACATGGTCTTAATTTACCGCCTGAAGAACCACATTGTCTTGATAACCCGACACAAGTAGTAAAGGTAAATTCTCTCTATAGATATGATAAAGTTGAAATACCCTCTACTAAATTTCATAGCCCATGCTTAGATGAATTTGATGACTTTATGGCTAGACAAGAAAGTTTTAATGCTTATGTTGGTAGAGAGTTAAAGAATAATGCTTTCGAGATAGGACGCCTAGGTGATAATCTAGCTAGAGTTAAAGATGAACTTCACCGCGTTAGCAAATATGCTTCTATGGTTGCTACTCAAGCTGAGCAAGTACTCAAAGCTCAAAATGATTTGCTTGATGAATTGAATAATAAAAATGACTTTGCTGTTAGAGTGGCTACTAGAACTGGTAGAATGACTCAGGAACCTTTGTATCCTGAAGGCCACCCTAAAAGAATTGAACAAGATTCTTAGAATAATAATCTAGATGTTCCTAGTTCTTCTAAGAAGAAGAAAAAGAAGAATGATAGGACTTTGCAAACTTCTAGTGAACCTAATATAGAAACACTTGAGAATCCCAATGATACTTCTATCTCTGATGCTGAAACACAATCCGGAGATGAACATGAACCTGATGATAATGCTAATAATGATGTTCATGTGGATGCTCAACCTAGTAATAACAATGATGTAGAGATTGAACCTGCTGTTGATCTTGACAACCCACAATCAAAGAATCAACGTTATGATAAGAGAGATTTTGTTGCTAGGAAGCACGGTAAAGAAAGAGAACCATGGGTTCAGAAACCCATGCCCTTTCCTCCTAAACCATCCAAGTCAAAGGATGATGAGGATTTTGAGCGCTTTGCTGAAATGATTAGACCTATTTTCTTACGTATGCGCTTAACGTATATGCTTAAAGTAAATCCTTATGCTAAGTATATGAAGGATATCATTACAAATAAAAGAAAGATACCCGAAGCTGAAATTTCCACCATGCTTGCTAATTCCACTTTTAAGGGTGGAATACCTAAGAAACTTGGAGACCCGGGTGTTCCAACTATACCATGCTCCATTAAAAGAAATTATGTTAGAACTGCTTTATGTGATCTTGGAGCCGGTGTTAGTGTTATGCCTCTCTCTTTATATCGTAGACTTGAATTGAATAAGTTGAAACCTACTGAAATATCTTTGCAAACGGCTGATAAATCAACTGCTATACCAGTCGGTATTTGTGAGGATGTGCCTGTTGTGATTGCAAATGTCACTATCTTAACAGACTTTGTTATTCTTGATATTCCCGAAGGACGATGGTTTGTCTATTATCCTTGGTAGACCTTTTCTTAATACTGCAGGGGCTGTTATTGATTGCAACAAAGGCAATGTCACTTTTCATGTTAATGGTAATGAGCATACGGTACACTTTCCGAGGAAACAATCTCAAGTTCATAGCATCAATTCTATTGAAAAAGTTCCAACTATCATTTTTGGAGGTTTTGAATTTCCTCTCCCTACTGTCAAGAAAAAGTATGATATTCTTATTGTTGGGGATTTTCATATCCCCGTTGAGGTAACTTAGTGTTATTCGAAATTTCTCCGGTTCCATGTTATTCGAAATGAGTTTGTTAACAAGACTTGATCAACCTTGTTAGTGGATTCATTTTGATGATCATGAGATGGATGAAACTAGAAGGCACAACCTTATGTACCCTCTTTTTACTTTTTGTTATTTAGAATAAATAAAACAAAAATAGTATTATTCGTCTGTTTTCTGAATTATCCGTGCATTAAAAAAATAGTCCGAAAATAAAAGTGCTCCAAATGCCCTGCAAATTTAGTATGATTTTTTCTGGAATATTTGAGGATTTTAGGCACTGAAAACACTGCAGGAGGGGCAAGCACCAGGCCACGAGAGAGGAGGGAG
>NC_057807.1:8503703-8526607 GCF_018294505.1 Triticum aestivum
TCCCACACACTCCATCTTCTATCCAAAAAAATCCCCATCCAGCTCAAGCATGAGTTCTAGCTCGTTTTGCTGCGATTTTTAATCTCTTAGCTCAAAGCTCCATTCACAAAACTGCTTTGGGAGATTGTTGCTTGCTATGTGACTCCTCCATTGGTCCAATTAGTTTTTGTTCTAGTGCTTTATTCTTTGCAAATCCTTGCTGTCTTGGTGACCCTGCTCTTGAGCTTGCATGTTAATTTTTTGAGGTCCCAAGCAATTCCAATGCATGATATAGGCTCTAGGCACTTGTAGGAGTAGTTGCTATCAATCTTGTTCAGTTTATGCACTTTTATATTGAAGTTACTAAAATTTCAGAAAATGTTGAGGAAACTTTTGAGAGGTTCTTCAAGCCAAAGCTCCCAGGAAAAGCAAGCTAAAGAGAAGGAAAAGGCCAAGTATAATCTTCCTCGCTTAACGGAAGTACGACCTTGTGAATGGCCATGTGATGATTTCTTGAGAGAGGCTGGATTTCATGAAGACTTTTATGCTTTAATCGAGACTGCAGGCCTCACCGGTTTCATCAACGACCGAATCGATCAGTATCTCTTACTCACCAATACTTTCGTGCAAAACTTTTATTTTTATCCTAAGAAGTCACCGCTTCAAGTATCATTTCAATTATATGACGAGTTCAAAGAAATGTCTTTACGTCATTTTTGCACGGTATGTAGGATACCTTATGAGGGAGAACTAGAGGAACCCCATCGTGAAGATGTGGCTGGCTTTGTAAATATTATTGCTGTAGAAGAGCCAAAGAAGGGTTCCGAAGGAAAAGTCTCTAGCATACACTTTCCTGTTTTACGCTACTTTGCCATATTTGCTAGTAGATGCTTGATCAGTCGTGGGAATAGTGGAAACTTGAGTGTTCCTGATATTATCAGTCTTCAA
This sequence comes from Triticum aestivum, assembly GCF_018294505.1. Taxonomy (NCBI): domain Eukaryota; kingdom Viridiplantae; phylum Streptophyta; class Magnoliopsida; order Poales; family Poaceae; genus Triticum; species Triticum aestivum. Next base: position 8,504,631 of record NC_057807.1, read on the forward strand.
CATGCCTTGCTTGGAGATAATACTTTTAGTATGGGTGCTGTTGTTGCTAAACGGCTAGCCCTGAATCGTACAAAAGGCCCCATATTTGGAGGTATCTATGCTTCACGTCTTGCTAGACATTTTAGGATACCTATTAGGCATCTTGAGAAAGAGGAGACAACATTGCCTCCTCACATTTTAGATTACAAGAGCATGGTAGCACACAAGTTTATTGTCGACAACGAAGATAGGATGCTCTTGTATAAACTTAGATTCAATAAGAAACACTTTGAGATTATTATCTTCCCTGCGCCTCTGTTGTTTGATTTGCTTGCAGAAAAATTTCTTGTCACACCGGAGGCGGTAAACAATCATCGAGCTCAAGCTTTTACTCCAGAACCTGAACCTGAAATGGAACCTGAGATGGACCCTCATCGTGCATCATCTGTCCAGTGGGATCCGGAGATGACCAGCCAGTGGTATCCTGATTATACCTCTCATTACACTGGAGAGAGTAGCGGCGGTCCTTGGTATTAAACCAACTTAGGCCAAAAGCCTAAGCTTGGGGGAGTACGTATTTCTCACCGACTTTACATTCATTTTCACACACTAGTCGTCGGTGCTCATACTCTTTCATTGTATTATCCATGCTAGTTTAAATTTCTTTTTCTAGTTTTCTTCTTGTGTGTTTGATAAACCTTGAGAAAAACCAAAAAAATTAGTTAGTTTAATTTCCTTGCTTGTAGTAGGAATTAAAATGAAAACCCAAAAAGATTTCTTGTTCTTCTTTTACTTGTTGGGAGCTTTCCCGTGTAAATAGTTTTATTTTGTTTTCTTTCCTTTGGGGGTCGAGAAGAATTTATTGAAAATGCTTAGTGGCTCTTATTTGCATGATTGTTTATTAAACTTAGAGCCCATATTACTTGTCTTCTCTTTTGAGTTGAATGCTTGCAGATTCCAACTTAGTCCAATGCACGTACACTCCTATTATTATACACATCGTTCGGTCATGCAAGTGAAAGGCAATAATGACGATATATGATGGACTTATTGGGATGAGAAAAGCTGGTATGAACTCGACCTCTCTTGTTTTTGTAAATATGATGAGTTCATCGTTCCTGAGTTAGCTATTATGAAGTAAACATATTTGCAATGACATTTAGAGATTATAGTTACTTGTGCCATGCTTGATTAGCTATGAGTTATAATGGTTTACCTTGCGTGCCAACATGCTATTAGAATGATTATGATGTGGTATGATGGGACGGTATCCTACTTTGAATGAATCGAGTGACTCGATTTGGCACATGTTCACGCATGTAGTTGAATCAAATCAACGTAGACTTCACGATATTTATGTTCGTGGTGGATTATATCCTACTCATGCTTGTACTTGGTGTGAATTAATTTTAGTGCATGCTTACGACTGTTGTCGCTCTCTCAGTTGGTCGCCTCCCAGTCTTTTGCTAGCCTTCACCTGTACTAAGCGGGAATACTACTTGTGCATCCAAACTCCTTAAACCCCAAAGTTGTTCCATATGAGTCCACTATACCTACCTATATGCGGTATTTACCTGCCGTTCCAAGTAAATTTGTATGTGCCAAACTCCAAACCTTCAAATAAAATTTTGTTTTGTATGCTCGAGCAGCTCATGTAACAAGTAGGGCTGCCTATATCTTCCATGCTAGGTGGGTTATTCTCAGAGGAGTGGACTCCGCTCCTCATTCACGAGAAAAGGGCCGGTAACCGGGATGCCCAGTCCCTTGATCCAAAAAGATTAGAGCAAATCAAAATAATTAAACATAACTCCCCCAGGGCTGTTGTATGTTGGAGGGACTCGTTGTTTCGAGCAAGCCATGGATTGATGCTTGTTGGTGGTTGGGGGAGTATAAACCTTTACCATTCTGTTTGGGAACTGCCTATAATGCATTTAGTGTGGAAGATACAGCCATCTCATAGGTGTTGCGTTGACAGCGAAAGTATGCCGCTCAAAATGTTATTCAATCTCTATTTTAAAATCGAGCTCTGGCACCTCTACAAATCCCTGCTTCCCTCTGCGAAGGGCCTATCTTTTACTTTTATGTTGAGTCATCACCTTCTTATTAAAAAGCACCCGCTGGAGAGCACACTGTCATTTGCATTCATTATCATTGATTTATATTGTGTATGACTTGACTGGATCTCTTTTACCATGAATTACAATGTTTAGTCAGTCCTTGATCTTTAAAGGTGCTCTGCATTTATGTTTTGCGGTCTCAGAAAGGGCTAGCGAGATACCATTTTGTTATATCATGTTATGATTGCTTTGAGAAAGTGTTGTCATCCAAGTTTTATTATTATGGCTCGCTAGCTGATTATGCTATTAATGTGAGTAATTGTGAGACCTATGTGTTATTGTGAGTATGGTTAGTTCGTAATATTTGCTGAAACTTGAATGCTGGCTTTTCATGTTTACAACAACAAGAGAAAACAGAGTTTGTAAAAGTTTTTCTTTATCACTTTCAGTTTATCAACTGAATTGCTTGAGGACAAGCCAAGGTTTAAGCTTGGGGGAGTTGATATGTCTCCAACGTATCTACTTTTCCAAACAGTTTTGCCCATGTTTTGGACTCTAACTTGCATGATTTGAATGAAACTAACCCGGACTGACGCTGTTTTTAGCAGAACTACCATGATGTTGTTTTATGTGTAGAAAAGAAAAGTCCTCGGAATGGCCTGCAAATCCACGGAGGGACTTTTTAGAATTAATAAGAATTTTTGGCGAAAGAATCAGGGCCCGGGGGCCCAGGGTCTGTCCACGAGACAGGGGGGCGCCCCCCCCCCCAGGGCTCACCCCCTATCTCGTGGGCCCCCCAGACCTCCTCCGACCTCAACTCCAACTCCATATATACCGTCTTGCGGAGAGAAAAATCAGAGAGAAAGTTTCATCGCGTTTTACAACACGGAGCCGCCGCCAAGCCCTAATCTCTCTCGGGAGGGATGATCTAGAGTCCGTTCAGGGCTCCGGAGAGGGGGATTCGTCGCCGTCGTCATCAGCAACCATCCTCCATCACCAATTTCATGATGCTCACCGCCGTGTGTGAGTAATTCCATCATAGGCTTGCTGGACGGTGATATGTTGGATGAGATTTACCATGTAATCAAGTTAGTTTTGTTAGGGTTTGATCCCTAGTATCCACTATGTTCTGAGATTGATGTTGCTATGACTTTGCTATGCTTAATGCTTGTCACTAGGGCCCGAGTGCCATGATTTCAGATCTGAACCTATTATGTTTTCATCAATATATGTGTGTTCTTGATCCTATCTTGCAAGTCTATAGTCACCTATTATGTGTTATGATCCGACAACCCCGAAGTGACAATAATCGGGACACTTCTCGGTGATGACCATAGTTTGAGGAGTTCATGTATTCACCATGTGTTAATGCTTTGGTCCAGTTCTCTATTAAAAGGAGGCCTTAATATCCCTTAGTTTCCCCTAGGACCCCGCTGCCACGGGAGGGTAGGACAAAAGATGTCATGCAAGTTCTTTTCCATAAGCACGTATGACTATTTACGGAATACATGCCTACATTACATTGATGAACTGGAGCTAGTTCTATATCACCCTATGTTATAACTATTGCATAAGGAATCGCATCCGACATAATTATCCATCACTGATCCATTGCCTATGAGCTTTTCATATATTGTTCTTCTCTTATTTACTTTTCCGTTGCTACTATTACAACTACTACAAAACCCCAAAACATTTATCATTACTGTTGCTACTGTTACCATTACTATCATACCACTTTTGCTACTAAATTCCTTGCTGCAGATACTAAGTTATCCAGGTGTGGTTGAATTGACAACTCAACTGCTAATACTCAAGAATATTATTTGGCTCCCCTTGTGTCGAATCAATAAATTTGGGTTGAATACTCTACCCTCGAAAGCTATTGCGATCCCCTATACTTGTGGGTTATCACACCACCCCTCGACGCGGCTTGCTCCCAGCTGCACGTAGGTGGCCTCCGCCGTCCATTTGGTCACCGGAGGGCGAAACCCGCACCCTCCGCCGCGTCTAGATGTTGCCGGCAGCTAAATGCCGGCGAGTCAGCCTAGTTTGACCAGGTATTTGACCCCCCGGGTCACTGACATGTGGGCCCTGCCTTTTGGTCAAACCTAGCTTAGTGTTAAACTAATGCTAACTAAGTTAGTTAGCTAACAGTGACACTGACTAGTGGGTCCCACTGATCAGGTTTGACCTGGACCGCCCCAGTTGACCTGCTGATGCAATGCTGACGTAGTAACTCATTTTCTGGATTTCTTCTTATTCAGGAAATTTCAAAAATTGGTGCTAACTTCAAAACCTCATAGAAATTAATCTTTAACTCCAAATGCAATGTGTTATATATGAAAAATGATCAAACAAATCCAATCTATCCATCTGTACTGGTTTCTTGAATGTTTAAAGAAGTTAGCTTGCTATTTAGTGAAAAACATGATAAAGCACTATTTAAGATCACAAATGAGTTTGGGGTTGAACCTTTGGTTCAAAATGGCTCAAACCCATCTGGTTGTAGTTGCATTACCCAACACATTCATATTGCCATGTCATGATCATGCATCATATTGTTGCATTGCATTGATTGTGTTCTTCCTTGTTTGCCGGTATTCGTCCCCTCTCAGTAGACGAGGTTCCAACGATGAGTTCGATGACATCGATGAAGAGCTTTACTATCTTCAGAAGTGCCAGGCAAGCAACCCCCATTGAACATCCCGATACAATCCCACTCTCTCGCTCTTGCTCTCTTTTACTGCATTAGGACAACAATGATTCATCTGTTACATGCTGCGGTAGTTGAACCCCTTTCCTCTACATGACCTGTCATTGCCACAGTAAATAGATGAAACCCACTAGCATGAGTAGGAGTTGTTTGAGCCCTGATGTGCCTACTCATTCATGCTTGTTTGTCATGCCTACTACTTCTTAGAGTTGAGTCAGGTCTGATTCATCGGGGATGAATTGGAATGTTGTGAACATGTCCTACTGTGTGTGAGCTAAGTGCGTGAACACGATTTGGTAAAGGTAGCAGCAAGAGGCCATGTAGGAGTACATGGTGGGTTGTCTCATTGAAGCCATCCTCAGGAACTGAGTTCTGTGTTTGTGATCCATGAACAACTACTACCATGCATTGGGCCCAAAACCAATTTACCCTCTCGGCTTCTTAACCACCCTTGTCCTCTGTTCAGGAGTTGCAAGTAGTTTCTGGTTTTTGTAGTATGCTGGAGGACGTGTGCAGCGCTTACCCGAGGGGTGGGCTGTGATGTGGTAGGCACGTGGCCGGGTATGCCGGGCTCCCGTTTGGTGTCGCGGAACCCTGTACACATCGTTCGGGGCCGTATGTGGAAACCTGGGTCGGACTCCCTGCGGATGGAACCTGAATAGGCTATAAACCTGGACTAGAGACTTGAGTGTTTAGGTAGGTCATGGCCGACACCCTCGTCGGGCTTCCGCTTGAAGGTTGCTGAGTACATGTCGTGTAAACGACGGTAAGTGGTGAGAGCGTGCGTGAAGAAGTACACCCCTGCAGGGTTAACATCATCTATTCGAATAGCTGCGTCTGCGGTAAAGGACCTCTGGGTTGCCTATACACTTCATAGACAAGTGAAAGAGGATACTCTAAAATGCGCAAGATAAGCGTGAGTGCTATGGATGGCGTTCTCGTAGGGAGACGGGAGCGGATCCATAGTGGTGTATTGAAATTGTGAATATGTGGACTCGTGTGCGCCACCTCAAAAGAGTTACTTGCAGTAGTAGTTAAGGTTAGCCATTGAGTCAAAGATGGCTTGCTGCAGTTAAACCCCACCATACCTTTGTTCATAATGATGCATATGTAGTTATTTCTGATGTAAGTCTTGCTGGGTACATTTGTGCTCACGTTTGCTTAATTTATGTTTTTGCAGAGAGACTTCAATCTTGATATATCTCCAACGTATCTACTTTTCCAAACACTTTTGCCCTTGTTTTGGACTCTAACTTGGATGATTTGAATAAAACTAACCCGGACTGACGCTGTTTTCAGCAGAACTGCCATGGTGTTATTTATTGTGTAGAAAACAAAAGTTCTCGGAATGACCTGAAAATCCACGGAGATAACTTATTGGAAAATATGAAAAATACTGGCGAAAGAATCAAGGCCAGGGGTCCCACACCCTGTCCACGAGGGTGGGGGCGCGCCCCCTCCCCCTGGGTGTGCCCCCTGTCTCGTGGGCCACCTGGAGCTCCACAAACCTCAACTGCAACTCTATATATTCTGTTTCGCGGAGAAAAAATCAGAGAGAAGGTTTCATCGCGTTTTACGATACGGAGCAGCCGCCAAGCTAATCTCTCTTAGGAAGGTTGATCTGGAGTCCGTTCGGGGCTCCAAAGAGGGGGATTCGTCGCTGTCGTCATCATCAACCATCCTCCATCACCAATTTCATGATGCTCACCGCCGTGCGTGAGTAATTCCATCATAGGCTTGCTGGACGGTGATGGGTTGGATGAGATTTACCATGTAATCAAGTTAGTTTTGTTAGGGTTTGATCCCTAATATCCACTATGTTCTGAGATTGATGTTGCTATGACTTTGCTATGCTTAATGCTTGTCACTAGGGCCCGAGTGCCATGATTTCAGATCTGAACCTATTATGTTTTCATGAATATATGTGAGTTCTTGATCCTATCTTGCAAGTATATAGTCACATGTTATGTTTTATGATCCAACAACCCCGAAGTGGCAATAATTGGGATACTTCTCGGTGATGACCGTAGTTTGAGGAGTTCATGTATTCACTATGTGTTAATGCTTTGGTCCGGTACTCTATTAAATGGAGGCCTTAATATCCCTTAGTTTCCATTAGGACCCCGCTGCCACGGGAGGGTAGGACAAAAGATTTCATGCAAGTTCTTTTCCATAAGCACGTATGACTATATTCGGAATACATGCCTACATTACATTGATGAATTGGAGCTAGTTCTGTGTCACCCTATGTTATAACTATCACATGAGGAATCACATCCGACATAATTATCCATCACTGATCCAATGCCTACGAGATTTTCACATATTGTGCTTTGCTTATTTACTTTTCCGTTGCTATTGTTACAACTACTACAAAACTGCTATCGTTACCTTTGCCACTGTTACCATTACTATCATACTACTTTGCTACTAAATACTTTGCTGCAGATACTAAGTTATCTAGGTGTGGTTGAATTGACAACTCAACTGCTAATACTTGATAATATTCTTTGGCTCCCCTTGTGTCGAATCAATAAATTTGGGTTGAATACTCTACCCTCGAAAACTGTTGCGATCCCCTGTACTTGTGGGTTATCAAGACTAATTTCTGGCGCCGTTGCCGGGGAGTATAGGTCTATTCTTTGAGTCACTTGGGATTTATATCTGCTGATCACTATGGGGAACTTGAAAGACGAAAGAACTAAGATTTTCCCCTCAACTACGAGGGGAGGTAAGGAACTGCCATCTAGCTCTGCACTAGATTCTGCTTCTGTTTTGAGTAAGCTTGCGACACCTAAACCTGCTACTGCTTTGAATTCTGATATATCGCATGTTATTGATGATGCCACTTCTGCTATGCATGATACTTATGATGAAACTACTTCTATGCTTGATACTATTGTGCCATTAGGTGAATATCTTGATGAACAACTTGCTAGGGTTAGAGAGAATGAAATTATTGATGATAGTGATGATGAAGGTTCTCCCCCTAAGTATGAATTGCCTGTTGTTCCTGAGGGTTATGTTATGCATGAAGAAGCTGCTAGAGCTATTTTTGCTTGCAATGATAGATATGATCTTAAGAAGTTATTAGCTAAATGGAAGCAGCAATCTCTTAATGCTAGAATGAAACCTGACTCTGCTTTTGCTACTTCACCTATCTATGTTACTGATAAGGATTACGAATTCTCTATTGATCCTGAAATTATTCCTTTGGTTGAATCTGATCCTTTTTATGGCAATGAATCTGAAACTGTTGTGGCACATCTTACCAAGTTGAATGATATAGCCACCCTGTTCACTAATGATGAGAAGTCTCGCTATTACTATATCCTTAAGATATTTCCATTCTCATTAAAGGGTGATGCTAAAACTTGGTTTAATTCTCTTGATCCTGGTTGTGTGCGTAGTCCCCAGGATATGATTTGTTACTTCTCTGCTAAATATTTCCCTGCTCATAAGAAACAAGCTGCCTTGCGGGAAATATATAATTTTGTGCAAATCGAAGAAGAGAGTCTCCCACAAGCTTGGGGGAGGCTTCTCCGATTACTTAATGCTTTGCCTGATCATCCTCTTAAGAAAAATGAAATACTTGATATCTTTTATAATGGACTAACCGATGCTTCCAATGACCATTTGGATAGTTGTGTTGGTTGTGTTTTCAGGGAAAGAATAGTCAACCAAGCTGAATTGCTATTGAATAATATGTTGACTAATGAAAATAATTGGACTCTTCCTGAGCCAATTCCTGAGCCAATTGAGCCAACTCATGAACCTATTCCTAAACCAACTCCGAAGAAGTGGGGTGTTCTATTTCTCAGTCCTGGAGATATGCAAGAGGCAAAGAAATCAATGAAAGAAAAAGGTATTAAAGCTGAAGATGTTAAGAATTTACCTCCTATTGAAGAAATACATCACTACAAAAAAAAGACACATCCGTGACATTTTGGGCTGAATAAATTTTTTTCTGTCATACATATGACACTTCTATGACGATAATTATGACAAAATCCGGTATCATCATAGATGTGGTGGGCTCCTACTTCTATGACAAAAAATCATGACAGAAAATGGGCTTTTCATCCTAGGCGGGCCGGCGACGCAGCTGCATGACATTCTTTGGTCCATCCATGACGGAAAAAACCATGGTAGAAGCGACGGCGAGGAAAATTTCGGGGAGTTCCCGGTTATGGTGGGTGGTCAGGAGCCGAGCGATGCGCGTTTCTCTCGCACACGTACGCGCGTGTGTGCGAGGCGTTGGCTCTAACTGAACCCGAGCGAGGCGTTGGGCTATAACTGAACCCGAGCGATTGCACTACAGGCTACACGTTACTGAACCCGAGCGATCGATTCCTTCGCTACTGCTGCTAACTGAAGCCGATCGATGCTGCCTCTCTGGATGAACAGTGAGCTTAGCAGGGGGGGTTGGATGAACAATGAGCGGTGGGAGTGGATGAACAGGACCCGTGGCGTTGCCTCTGGATGAACAGGACCCCGATCGATCGAGTCGGTTGGGGCTGGATGAGCAGGACCCCATGGAGGGCTGGATGAACAGGACAACCCCGTGGAGGGCTGGATGAACAGTAGACAGTGGAGGGGTGGATGAACAGTAGCCCATGGAGGGGTGGTTGAACAGTAGCCGGTGGAGTAGCGCACGGTGGAGGCTAGATGAACAGGAGCCCGTGGATGAACAGTAGCAGCTGGAGGCTGGAGGAGGTCGACGGTGGATGAACAGTAGCCCGTGGAGGATGGAGGAGGTCAACGGTGGAGATGAACAGTATCCCGTGGAGTCCCGTTTTGCGGTACGCCACACCCCTCCCGATGAACAGGACCCTTGTTTCGACCATAGCGCTCCAACACAAGTCCATTTCATCCGTTTTGCGGTACGCCACACCCCTCCCGATCAACAGGACCCCCGTTTCGACCGTAGGAGCTCCGTTTCCTCTGTTTTGCGGTACGCCACACCCCTCCTGATGAACAGGATCCCGTTTCGAACATGGCCGATCGAACACAAGGCCGTTTCCTCCGTTCTGCAGTACGCCGGGCCTCGTTTCCGTCCCCTGTTCCCTCCAAGCCCTCCCGATGAACACGACCACGCATTCCGTTCCGACCCAGCCGGTTGGCTCCCCATGAACACGACGATGACGCTATTTCTCCGTTCTGACCCAGCCATGTACACGAGCCTTGGCCGTACGTATATATGCGTGAGTAGGCGTTCGAGACCCCGCCCGTATGTACACTACGTGGCCATATTTTCTTTCTTGCACCCTGGCCGCTGTACGTACGTGTACATGCTATGTGCGCGCCTCTACTACGACACGTGCGCGCCTCTACTACGACACGTGCACGCCTCTACATCCACCAGTATGTACGTACACGTTCGCGACCAGAATGACAACGCTATGTACGCTTCGACCAGGTGGGTCCCAATTGTCAGACACTTCCTTGCGTGCGAAGATGTAGCTGGTGGGTCCCAGCAGTCAGGGGGGCGAATCATTTTTTTCGTGAAATACGGTGGCCCGTCCGGTGGGTCCCCGCTGTCAGGTGGAGGAAAATTATTTTGCGCGTAATAAGGAGGCACTTCCGATGGTGTGGCGTACCTAGCTGTCAGCTTCTCCACGTACAGTCGACGTCCGATGGAAGTCGTTCCTTGACCATGTTGACCACACCGCACCGAGAGCACCACGGCGGTGGACGACGGCGAGGCCTAGGAAGGGGACAACGCGGAGACGGGGAAGACACGACAGTGGATGCACACGCGGAGAGGAGTACGCGGGTTCACTGGTTCGGCTGCGTTGCCGTCGCTGTAGAATAACAAGGGGTGTGGGTGAGTGGAGGGATGGCCTGGCTAGTGGTGGGTGTAGTAGGGGGCGGTGAGGCCTCCGCGGCAGCACAGTCGGCCACGGGAGGCAGGAGCAGGTGACACAACCGGCGCTGCTTTGGGCAGCTGGAGCAAGAAGACCAGAGGTTCAAGAAGCACGATGGCCGTTGGATGGACATCGTACGGTCACTCCAGCTAGAATCGTTTATATTTACTAAGTTGACAAAGCCCTTGGTACGTCAACTTAGTAGGCCCACAGGTCAGCTTCCGAAACGATGCGTCCCAGATGTCATGGGGAGGAATCATTTTTTGGGCGGGTGAAGCTAGAATATCCGAGATTAAAGAAGAAGCACGACATCCGTTGGATGGACATCCAACGGCCACTGCTGCTAGAACCGTGTGTTGACTATAAGTTGACAAAGCCTTGCATACGCGTCAACTCTGTTTTTTTAGGGGACGTGTCAACTTTGTAAGGCCAGAAGTGTGTGGCAGAGAACTTATAGCCCATTTGAGATTTGTAAGAATGTGCAGCCCATTTTTGAATTCCAATGGAATTTACTACAACCCATTTACAGTTTGTTAAAAGTACAACCCATTTCAACCAACCGTTCAAAACAGAATTCAATAAAATTTCCCACATTTTGATGGGATCCGAAATATTTTTATCCCGAAATTTCTAGTCAGATTAAATACAATTTCAATATAAATTTATATTACGTAAAAATCCAACGAAACATTGCGCTCGCAACAATTAATGAAATTAGAATTTTCAATATCCAAAAATAATATTTTATAAAGTAATTACGTGTTTGGTGCATTTTTTTATAGTTACTGCCCAGTTTTTATAATTACATCCCATTTATTATTTCTTAAAGCCCATTTTCTTGTTAAGCCTAATGCATCCATCCTAGGAAAGATATGCAGCCCAGTGGGGCGGAGAATAACAACTTGACCTTGCCTGGGTATTCCTAAAAAAAAGTATAGCTGGGCTAGCCATTTTTAGCTTGAAAAAAATTAATATCTGGGCTGGATATCTGGCCTGGGCTGGACGGGCCACAACCCGCCCAGTTAATACCTGCAACAATGTTTTCGTTGTTGTTCAGAGGAGAGAAATTAATATCTGGGCTAAACATCGAAAAACTCTGCAGTGCTCACACCTCAAAAACACAAATACTGCTCGAGCTGCTTGGTCCCAGCTGTCAGCCGCTTCTTGTGCAATTCTCTCGTTTATTGACTAGTACATAGGTTGACAATGGTGTGGGAGCGTGATGTCAGGAAACCAGGAGGAAGCAAAATAAATTATAGTTTTATATATCTATATCTATATCTATACTACTTATTATATATATATATATATTATATTATATATAGTGTATCAGTTTTGAGATGGATCCAGAGCCTCAATCATAACCGTTGGTCTCCAAAATCCAAGGGCTAAGATCAGCCGGATTCGCCATGAATAGTAGACTGGTGTTGCCTCTGCTATGTTCTAGAATATTCACGTGGCCCTTCCAAGAAAAAAGGCCCATATGCGATGCCTCATGGGCTATATTTTACGGCTTGAGCGCATGGCGACTTGAGCCCAGATAAGAAGGTTTGGGAGGAGAATGGGAAGAAAAAATAATAGAGTAACATACAATTTTTTAATGAACCTCCAGTGTGTTAGATGTGAATGTACACTTTTTTGTATGAATATTAAAAACAATTTTGGGTGGAATTCCATTTATCAAAATCACTCCATTTTTTTTGAGTCACACACCAAAATCACTCCATTCTTTTAAGACGTGCATTGCACGTGCATACACACTACTCCCTCCGTCCTAAAATAAGTGACTCAAAAATGACTCAACTTTGTACTAATGTTAGTACAAAGTTGAGTAAGTTTTGAGTCACTTATTTTGGGATGGAGGGAGTAGTATATAATAAGGAGGCACTTGCGTACGTTAGGCTATGGCCCTGGTGGGTCCCCATTGTCATCCTCTCTAAGTAAAGTCATCTCCTCACTCGCGCGCGCTTTCCGCCCGAAACAGTCAGCGCTGCCCGCCCCGCTTCCTAGTGCAGGCAATTGCTCCGCCTTCAAACGACACAAGTGCCGTCCGTCCGTCCATCTGCCGCTCACATTAATGATACGCGGTTGCTGAGGCGGCTACTCTGGCGCCACACGCCCGTCCCTCCGCCGCCCACATTGCTATATAAACTGCTGCGCCGGCCATAGCCGCAGTCATCCACATTTGTTCCCTTTCTCCTGTCCACACCACTACTGCCCACCATGGCTTCCTCGTGCTCCAGCTCTCTTCCGGACGGGCGGACAACGGACCACAAGGAGATGGCAGCCATTGCTGCCGACCGGCTGGCCAGCAGGCAGCCGGAGGACGACGACGTCCCAATGGAGAACATGGTAGTCGACGATCCGGTGCCAACCCCCTCCTCCGTGCCATCCTCGCTGGTGCATTGCACCATGACCATGAGCGAGGCCCGTGCCCAATATATGGACACGGTGAGGCAGATGCGTGAGGAGCAGTTTCGGGAGGCGCATGCCAACGCCGCCTACAACCACCATCTCCTCCAGGAGCACCTGTAGGCGGAGGAGCAGATCGCCACGGAGCGGGCGGAGCAGGAGACGCTGCCCGACTTGTACCGCTCCGGCCGCAAGGGCCACCTCGAGCGCTGGCGGTACTGCATGTGGGTGGCGGAGGCTGCGGCCGCCTACAAATAGGGCGATGAAGCGGGCGAGGTGCTGTTTGGCGAGACCGAGGACGAGGTAGAGGACAATGCCGGCTCCGACAAGTCACCGCGCTGCTCGCGTCGACGAGGCCCTGCTCCACCGAGGCCCCGCGGCGCTAACAAAGAGGTAGAGGACACCGCCAGCTCTGCCGAGGCCCCGCCCCGCCAACAATGAGGCAGAGGACATCGCCGGCTCAGCCGAGGACCCACCCTGTCGACAACGTGGGGGAGGATTTCCACCGCTCCGCCGAGGCGCTGCCCGCCGGCAATGAGACAGAGGACATCGTCGGCTCCACCGAGGCCCGGCCCCGCTGCCAACGAGGCCGCACCACACAGAAAACGAGGAAGAGTAGAACACGGTAGGTCACCGCCGCTCGGGTCCAAGTAAGGCCACCGCTGCTACCCTCCGATTGAAGCCAAGCTAGGCAGGTTGACCATTGACGGCCGGTTAGCTTCTTGGCGGCGACGTGGAGTCGGAGAGCTGCGCTGGAGAAGAATGCTTCTTCTACTTAACTGCTGGTGCAGTTGGCTGACTAACACGATGGCCCAACAGGCCACATGTCAATTATGCAACTACACCTGCAGTTAAGTAACTCAAGCTTCTGTTCGGCTCAGCGGGACATCGGTGGGTAGCTTCGGTTAATTAATTATACCTCCAGCGCACCCCTTTTTAGTTGAAGAATGTATGAAATGTAATGAAATCTGGCATGTTTATATGAAATCCGACCGTGTATGAATGAATTTATATCGATTAGTTCAAATTCCTATATCACTGGCATTGGATGAACATGCAAAACAATACGTACTAGCATTATTCCCAGGGTGATCACCTCGTTTGCAGCAGTTTCACATGTACTCCCTCCGGTCCTTTCTATACAAGTTTTGTCTGCAGTCAAAGTATCTCTACTTTGACCAATCTTATACAAAAAAGTATGCACTTTCACAATGTGCGAAGTAAAAAGGAACAGAAGGAGTACAAAGAGGTTGAGCAGCTTTTTAGCGTTTTTGTACATTGCAATCAAACACACAGGACTGACAATTCATAGAGATCATTCAAAACAATCGATGATTATGCATCTCAGCGACTCACATGTCAGAAGCAATATTTACTTCACAACTAAAGAATAAAGAAAAAATTGATCGACGCTGCTGACAGCAAGGGCGTCCCATTCGAAAATATCAAACGCATGTCTTAAAATCAATGAGCAAAATTTGACAAGGTTGTCCCATTCCAAAATATCAAATGCCTACGATTTTGGAATGGGCAGGGTTTGCCATCAGTTCGGACATTGACATGGCACCTCGTGCTAAATAAACCAGCTATTCTTTTTGTGCAGTTCCACCAAAATGAACCAAATTCGTGCGTAGCTTGTATGATTTTGCCCTTATATGTTGCAATGCCTTGAACTTATCGGCACCTCCTTTCTTGTGGTGGAAATGAATGATTCGATGTATTCATGAACATTTTGTGCAGTTCCCATTGAAATCAAGCTGATCACCCCTGTTTGCACAAATAACAAAAAAGTGATTAGTATAAAGCAAAATGTACTATGAATTGACAGTTTAAACAGGCACCTACATGGTCCATGTAGAGCACACTTTTAGAAAAAAGGAACTCACCAGAAAGAATCCTAGAACAACATTGTACTCGCGCATCACAAGAAAAAATTGGAGATTTGTCAGTCCTTCTGGGCTGAAGTTAGTTCGGTCCTGTGGGGAGTAATGTAACCATCCTTCAACTGCTCCTTCTGATGAGAATCCTAGAACAACATTGTACTCGCGCATCACAGCAAAAAAAATGGAGATTTGTCAGTCCTTCTGAGCTGAAGTTAGTTTGGTCTTGTGGGGAGTAATGTAACCGTCCTTCAACTGCTCCTTCTAATGAGAAGATAGACAGGGCTTCTTCATCCTGGCATAATCGGAACTAGTCACTTCACGTACTCCATATTCTTCTTCAGAGGAAGATGATCCTGTTGTGCAAAGACAAGAGGACAACTAAATGCTAGCATCCCTATTTGCTCGAAAAAAGGAAAGGAAATATTTTAAACAACACAGATGAAGCACTTCTCAAGGACAATACCACTTTTTCATGACAGTATCTAAACAGTAGCACAACACCAATAGAGATGACAAAGCTCAATCATATGGATGAATTAGTGGGCGAGTACCAACCTTTGTCAGGAGGCTTATTGTGTAGAGCATACAAATCAAGCACTTCTCCGAAACCATCTGTTGCTATCTACTGTGGTGGCCATGCTTACTATATACTCCTCGATTAGTTTAATGTTTCCAACATCTTTTTGTGCAGTTCCACTAAAATATATGGTATCTTCAAAGAAGATCCCTGTTTGCACAAGTAGAGATAATTACGTATTACATTAAGAGTGTCATCAAATCAGTGGCAAAACAATTGCTCGTTCCAGCCATAGCAATAAATTAAGATGCATATCATTACTTGTGTCATCACAGTTCTAGTGCTTCATTACAGCACCGGGAGTTGATTTTTGTTTTTTCGCTTGTTCTTTCCCTTCATCACTTGGTTCAGTAACAGACAAGCTTCGCCTTCAATGTAAGATTTGGCATGTCAATTAGGGAGCACAAGTATAGCACTAAACAATGGCATTAATTTTCTGATGAAAGCAGCAAAATACAGGCCAACTGTTGTGAAATATCCTTATCTTACCTCAATGGGATATTACGGTGCACATACAGATTGGAAGTTTTGTCTCCATTTGGGCAGTTCACTAAAATCAAGCAACATTATCATACAAGTAGCACAACATATGAAAGCACACTGCAGAATCATGTGAAAGAAGGCTAGTACTGACCACTCATGATGCGGAATTCAAAAAACTCACAAGAAGAAGATCTGAACCAAATTTGCCAACATGGATGGGAAGTAAGATCTCCTCTTGTATAGTTCCACTAAGATCAAGCAATCAAGCAATGTTGTCGGTGTGATATTTTGGTTGAACTGCACAAAACACTCTTAAAACAAAAGTGTTTTGTGTAGTGCAACAAAAGGTCACAATGGCAACGAGGTGAAGTAGATAACCCTATTTACACAGAGGTGTAAAGGAAACAATTAGTGGTCAATAACGATGGATGACACAGAAGCCGACAAAAAGAAGCATCTACCTTATCTAAATGGGAAAGAAAGCGACAGTAGCATTTCTCAAACGGTTGCATTGATTAATATTAACATAGAGATTATATTAACAATAAAATTCGTTGAACATGTAATTTGCATTTAACTGTGGCGTTGCATCAATTTTCCAGCGGCATTATTATAAGGTGTTTGTTTAGAGGGATATTTTGGTGTAGGGACTAAAAAAACTCTATGTCAGTCCCATCTAAACTGAATAGGAGGGACTTTTAGGGACTAAAAGTGGGCATTTGGGACTAAAAAAAGAAGACCCCGAGGGAGTCTTTTTGGGAATTTTTCCAATAGTTGCCCCTGCCACGCATCACACCTTGTCTCTATTAGTTCATTACTAGGGGCAACATGGTCTTTTAGCATGTCATTTAATAACCTCTAGTCCATGTTTAGTCCCTGGAACCAAGCAGGTAGGGACTAGGGAGTTTTTAACCAAACAGGGCCTTAGATTAACAACAGCTAATGAGTTGCACGGGACAGTGGACGCACCAGCACCATGTGCATCTACCGATGTACTGTGGTCATGCATAGTCTCTTGCAACAAAGAACAAACAACCAAGGAGCGTATTTGTGTTGTTCCTAGTTTTTTTATCTTTAGACACCTTTCCCTATGTGAGCGCAGCAAATCTAGTCCTGCTCAAACTCTACAGCCTTGTCCCCCAAAACAAAAGATCAGTTCGTTACACATGTGCGTATTGCGTTTGTCATTGTTTTCCCTTTTCGACCAACATAGGTGCTGGATAGCCGGTCTGTACTAGTACTTTCGCCCCTTCCTTTCCTCTTTGAACCACGTCCTAGATTTATGCGATACAACTTTCCCCACTACTTTCCCCCATTCCTTTCCTCTTTGAACCACGTCCTAGATTCATGCTATACAACTTTCCCCCTTCATTTCCTCTTTGAACCACGTCCTAGATTCATGCTATATACAACTTTTCCCACTACTTTCCCCCACTCCTTTCCTCTTTGAACCACGTCCTAGATACATGGTATACTTGCAGCTAGAGCAATGCATGTGGAGTAAGTAAATTATACCTTAAGGTTCTTGGGGCGTGGTTCGGTGGGCGACGGGACGGCAGCGAAGAATAGGGGGTCGGAGGCCCTCCCGCAGTGCCGCTGGGTAAAAGTGAACAGCTGCGCCGGTAGTGGATTCCCTCCCTCGCCGACGGCGACAGTGTTAAGCCTCCTTCCCTTCCCGGCGGACGGATCCTACCAGCTCTTTGAGCAGCAGTGAGGGGAGAGAGAGGCCAACGAAGTCTTGTTTAGATCTGGAGAGGGCGAGAGAGTTTGAAGAGAGCAACTACAAGCGCTGAGGCTCCAACATGTATATATATACTGGAGAGTGAGTGTGAAGCGTGCAAACCCTAGAAAACAAGTGCCGAGGCTGCAGCTTATACGTGATGAGGTGATTATATGGTCACTACGGTCACTACGAGATCATATAGCTCCGTATCCATCCATTTTGACCAGTCAAAGAATCCTCCTAGCCCAAATTATGCTCAAGTGTAGTTATCAAACCCGAGACCTCAAGTTTGATGAGCGAACAGGCTAACCAGCTACACAACCTCCCGTTATGTTCAATGAGAGGAAAATAACCTTTTATACATTCCTGCATTCGTGTGACAAGCATGCCGTGTTTTTTTTGTGTGTGTGGGAGTCATTGGGATTTCAATCATAATCGTGTCATGTGGCTTTGGTGGCAAGACTATCCACAGTGGTGCAGAAATAATGCAGCCTTAGTCACCTTACATCTCTCCACGTAGTACGTTGGGTCCCATCAGTCAGAGCGTGAAACAAACAAATTAATAAGAAAAATTAAAAGCGCCAGCGGTGTATCTTACCTCACACATCTCGCTACTGCTCGGGAACACTGTCCAGTTGATCCCTCTGTTCGCTCACGTACTATTTTATGTGAATCCTTATTATAACATGCACACAATTTTGGGCACTTGTATTCGACTTAAGTCAGTGTGCCACCGTATCTTGTATACTTACTACTCCCTCTCTCTAGGTGTAATAAGTCACGTTAGAAGGTGCAATGGGACCAAGGTGCGTGCGTGTGCGTGTGTGTGTGTGTTTAACAGCATGTGTGTGTTAGAGAGAGCGACATATCGACCTACTCCTACATAGAGATGGTGTGTAGTGTACGATTGTAGCCGCGAGAGTCGGTGCATCCTCTCGTTTGCGGGCGTGTCTAGTAGGGACATGCGGACAGCTGCCACGCCCGCTCCTGACTAGCCTGGCCCACCCAAAGCACCTCCGTCGCCCCCGCGCGCTTCCCGCCCGAAACGGTCAGCACCGCTCCAAAGAATTGGTGCCACATTCATGCCCGGGCAGAGCGGACGCGACCTCTCACTGGCGCAAGAGTGATGGTTCCTTCGTCCCTCCAACTTACTGCTGGGTCTATGTGATTTGATGGCTCATTGGTCTTTATTACTGAGGTGGTAGGACTGCTGGATGTCCCACGCTTTCGGCGAAAGAAGGTACTACTAGATTACAATTTTCTCCATTCTTACAGCGGAGGAGTGCAAGAGCAGTGAAAACACGCAGGCTCCGTGATTACATGGCCCACCTCACACTATCACCATATATTTCTGGACACCATGCGACACCTAACTCTTTACATAGTACTCCCTCCGGTCCTAAATATTACTAGATGAGTCCCCACGCGTTGCCGCGGAACAGCCGTATATCTCTCTGCGCAAAATTATCGATTTCATAGAACTAAAAAAACTCTATAACCGCATGACAAATGTGGTAGCCAAACTAAATAAACTCCCATCATCATTTGGATCATCCCACGTAAGGAAAAAAGATCAGCCAACTCCTACTGCATAATGGATTATATTTTCCTTTTTGACATGTTAATGAGACTTAAAAGCTCACTTACATGCATGCTACCGATGCATGCTTGCATGTAGACATGTTGATGTGATTTAAAACGCATTCACATGCATGCCACGGTATTTCTACATGCTTGCATGTGGCTTAGTGCAGAGCCTCTCAACGTCTAGATCAGACGGCTATTATGGATTGATTTAGTTCATCTAACGGCTACATTAATTTTGATGATGTGGCTCAAGGAGAGGATAGAGAATTCCTAGTAGTGGGGGCTAGCTATTACTAGTAGATAAGTCTTTGTAGAGATTCCACTAGGTGAACTACATACGGAACAAAATGAATGAATCTACACTTAAAATGCATCTATATGCATCTGCATGTGGTTCATGGTGAAATCTCTACAAAGACTTATATTTAGGAACGGAGGAAGTACTAGTATAGTACGTACTGTAATTTATCAGCGAGATAAATTTGTACAATGCTATGAAGCTTCCAGCTTCTATTACATGTATATTGCGTCCAAGGTTGCCCGTTGCAACATTTCATCAAATACAAAGGAGACTAACATGCATGCTATTGCATTTTCAATGATTGACAAATCATAGCCAATATGTACTCCCTCCGTTCCAAAATAAGTGTCTCAACTTTATGCAAACTTTAGTACAAAGTTGTACTACTACTAAAGTTGACACTTATTTTGGAACAGAGACAGCTAAAGAAAAAAACGATCCATGCAGTCCCTAGCCCTTGAACAGTAAACCCTAACCAGGCTTAAATTTGCTGGCAACATGGAGCTACCCAAGAAATGAAGTTTGCAACCCTATGACCATCCGATCATTTTGTGCAGTTTCACCAAAATCGAGATGAGCATCCCTATGGCAAAGAAATTGAAGAAGCGTGATTAGAATAAGATTACTGGGACTAGTTGATTCACAAATACAGTAAGTAGAAGCCAGTAGAGGTATGTGCTGGGCAAAGAAGTAGAGAAATATCCGCATGGAGTGATGTGGGCAGCTGGAGCAGTGGTGCAAGCCGGCTGTAAAGGGAGTTGTACCTGAGGGACGTAGCTCAACCTTGAGGAGGGCGGCGGGAGGCGGCAACTGCCAACATCGCAGCAGTGAGCAAGGGACAAAGGCAACCTCACCGGCTTTGTGAGAGAGAACGGCGGGGACCCCTGATCGGGACGTGCCGACAGTGGGTTTTCACCGTTAGCGATGGCGACCGCATCTACACTAAGCATCCACCCCTTCCCCCAGCGGACGTGATCTGCCGGGATGTTAGAGATGTGGCCACATTCGTTTTGTGCGAGAGAGTGTGAAGAGAGCAACCCCAGCAAGCAACTGTGTAGGCTGGCCCGTCCTGACTATGTATATAGTGGAGCGGTTTCCTTTTCTCTCCGTATGAACCTATCATATTGCGTACGTGCCACTGAAGAAAAAAACTTTATTTATAAATGACGCGGCACCTACTACTCGTTCTCCTATAACCTTGCGCTTGGCATCTCCAAAATATTAACCTTGCGATTGGCTCTTCGCCTCTTCGGGAAGTCGAGCAATAATGGTAGTGCAGTATATATCACTCTGGCTATATGAGACCAAATGAATTGCTGCACGTCCACCACGTGGGCGAGGGTCGAGGGGCGAGGGAGAGTGCTACATACGGAGCAAAATGAGTGAATCTACACTCTAAAATACGTCTATATACATCAGTGTTTGGAGTATGTACTAGTAGTTCATATTGAAATCTACTAAAGGACATATATATTCCAAACAATATGATATAATCTCTATAACCAAGGTATTAGTAGGGACGAGGAGTAAACGGAGGGAGTAGTAAATTTTTCTCCTCGTCCTGCGAGCCACCGCGCGCATGGGCGAGGGAGAGGGCATAAGGCTGAGCAAGCTTCACCTCATCCTGCGAGCCATCGCGCTCGTGGGCGGGGGAGACCGCGTACTAAGCAAGCTTCTCCTCATTCTGCGAGTTGACGGGACACATCAAAATTACTCCAGTGTATAGAGCCTTGCCTCTAAGGTAGGCCCCACATGGTTTGCCTCCTTTTTTAATTTAACATAACACATCAAGTCGTAGTTTGTTTGTTCACCGTGGTAGACGATCCTCCCTCCACCAAGTGGACAACCAGTACACATGCCAAATTACCATGTGGGCTGCCTTTTTCGTACAGAAATGAGCTCCACCGTGTACCCGCTCGGGCGTGGTTGGGAAAGAGACGGGAGTACGTGCGCCATGCATGCACCTCTTCTCTTCATGCACGTCCCCCACCTACGTGGGTGTGTGTGAGAGATACAAACCGCGTTCGTGAGTGTTTTTTGTTTTGGGGTGGGGGTGGAGGGTGGGGTGGGGGTTGATTTTGTGAATTATTTGTGGGAATACGTGTCGATGACATCTCAAACAAAATTTTGCATGCAATGTGTGTGAAATGGAGGCCTATCCATATCATATATAGAGGGTCGGGCAATCCATGAGAAGAGAGGGAGGGGTCATAGCTATCCATAGAGTCGAAGAGAGGATCAAGTGGGTGGGTGCGAGATCGATGAAGAGAGCCATCGAAATTGTGTGTGTGTGCAAGTCAAAGATATAAGGCGATTGGCCTACCGGAACGTTAGAGGGCACATGTCAAGTTTGTGTGTGGCAGGGAGACATGACTAGAGCGCTCGATGTATC
>NC_057807.1:8526926-8532138 GCF_018294505.1 Triticum aestivum
TGGGGGAGGGGTAGGCAGAGGCCTAACTATAGAGGTAGAATGACTCGTATATGTGTTGAGAAGGAGAGACCCAGCTATGTCTTGAGGGAGATCGGTCGACATCCATACATAACTAAAGGACGGGAAATATGATGGGACAGAGAGAGAGAGAAGAGAGAGAGGGAGGGAGGGAGACGGGTAGAGTGTTGGATGGGTGATGGAGTTGCTTCTCGAAGATGGTGGGAGAGGCCTACTAGACAAAATGAGGGTGGAACTGCAATGTTATCAATAGGAGTGGGGATGTGTTTCTGTGTGTGCATGTGCGTGATAGATCTGTCGGGACGCATCCATGGATGATGAAGGGGAACCATGTGTTTGGTAAGCAAATCTAACTAGATCGGTAGATCAATTGTTGTTTGTCGGAGAAAGGGAGAGACACAACTAATGAGGTAGATCGATCGACGCGTGGGTAAAAACGAGTTATAAGGACCTAGCTAGCTATATGTATAGCGAGAGATCGGTCGGTGTATGTCCATTTGTTAGAGGCAAATAAGGCCCAGCGAGACGGATAGACAGAGAGAATGGAGCTAGAAGGTGGTGCGAGAGGCCCGGCTACTAGCTAGATAGGGGGAGGAGTGTGTGGTTGTGAGATCGATGAAAAGAGGGGCGAGAGTTTACACGTGTGTGTGACCGTATGAGAGACATGAGGCAAGGACACATAAAGGAGGAGATTGAAGGTGTGTGTGTATGTTGTAGGCAGGCATCGCTGAGAGGTTTATCGATCGGTGTGTGTCAGAAAGGAGTTGTGGAGACTCTGGGAGAACAACCTAAAGAAAAAAAAGAATCTGCCCGGTGGATAAAATGCCGAGGGAGGGGGAGGGCGAGGAGGGCGTGTGCATGCACAAGAGAAAGTTAGTGGTATCTACAAAGGTTAGAGGATTGTGTGGGTGTAAGAGACTAACAAAGATCATAATTTGATATGAAAGCGGATTCACATATTTGAATAGGAGATCATAGTGTTTTAAACATATGCATGCATGAATATAGCGGTGATACACATGTTGTGCACCTGTTATACCATGATGTGATAATGCATGGCGTTTGCAACTCACTGCTAAATGCCGAACAATCTAAACCATACTATACATCAAACGATCTCACATTTTATTTGAATTTGTGATAATGTGTGGCATTTGCAGCTTACAACTAAATATCGAACAATCTAAACAATACTATATATCGAACATTCTCACATTTTATTTGAATTTGTGGTAACGTGTGGTGTTTGCAACTCACATCTAAATACTTGTAGGCGTAGGGGGCGGGGCACATAATGTGATAAACACATTATACATATGAGACATGGTTTAGATTATGAAGATCTAGCTAGAGCTAGAAATGTAGTGTGATTTGAAATCAAAATAAAGTGGATTCAGAAAATCGAGTTCCAGTTCATATAGTACACATAGTTCATATGTAACTCGAGACTAATCATGTGGTGTGCTGTGAAGATAATACACAAACGATGGTTTAACTTGACAATAATAATGATTATAGATCTTATTAAAACAGAGAAACGAATTCGAATGCTTTGACTTCACAACAATCATTACTGTAGATCTTATTCAAATAGAGAAACGAATTCAAATTTAGTTCATATTGAAGCGGTAGTATATACATTTGGAATGCACTAAAACACTCATTTGAGTAGTAGGTTGCATGCATTATACATGTAGAGAAATATTTTAATTGAACATAACATGAATTCGAAGTTTTGAGTGACATTTGTAGTGCGCATTGATTTGGTACAGTACACGTTAGCCTTGTCCGAAAATTTCAACCCGCACCTTGTTAGCCCGAAATATTTAAGATATATCTTGGTCTCGTCGTGATCCGATAACTCCCTCCATCTCAACCCACGCCTTGCTATTCCGAAATTACAATGCGCGCGAAAACTCCCACCTCCTGTGAAATCCCGACACGCGAAATGCCCATGGTACCCCTGAACCGAAAGAAGCGCCTCAAATCGGTGGGGGTACTTTTGTAACTTACCCCACATTTCGGACAAGCGCGTCCCTAAGCCATGGTTCCCCACTGCCATCCCATCCGCCCACCCATTCGTACACCGAGGCCGCGAAAACCTGCGACGAAGCCCCACACCCTGCTCCATCCGCCACCCAGCTAGAGCCTCTTCCCCGACGACGTCGTCCACAGCAACACCTCGACGTCCCTCATCCACCGTACCGGATGAGGATCCGTCGTCGATCTCGTGGTCTCGCCGGTTCAGCCACCCCGTCCTCCACCTCCAAGGAGCTGCCCCGATGTTCCCCTCATCTTTCGCGCCGCCTCCATTCCCACACCGCCGTCTTCACCTGCACCACTGGAAGAGCATCATCATCGTCGTTTCCTCGGATGAAATTGCGGCCTAATCGGCGCCACCAAAGAGGTTGTACACTAATCGTCGCATTTTCTTCTTAATTCGATCTCACGGTGCTGCCGGCGCTCGGTCCCGAGCTGACACGGCACGGCTCCATGCACGGCGGCGTCGCCGGCCACTTCCTCCATGGCGTCGCTCCCTCGGTGACGACGTCCACATCAGTAGGAGCTGCTGCTGCTTTAGCTCTCGCTCGTGCTGCTGCTCTACTCCTGCTCTCAGTCCCCTGCCTGGTCTGCTCTTGCTATTGTTGTTGCTCTTGCTCGCGTTGCTGCTCTCTCTCTTGCTCTCGCTTGCAATGCTGCTCCGATTTAGCTACACTTCAGTCAACTGAATCGACTTTTGGGTCAGTCGATTTTCAAGGGGTGGGGGGGGCTCGCCGGGGTGAAGGAAGAACCAGCCGCAGCGGGGAGGGGGCTCGCTGGAGAGGTACCCCACTATCTATCTTAGGGTTCGGGGTGGGGGCGTTGGTCACCGGCGGTGGCGGGGCGGTGGCGTGGGGATCGCCGGAGAAAAAGCTCGGCATGGGGGGCCTAGAGGGATGGCCGGGGCGGCGGCGGACCAGCGGTGGGAAGTGTTTTCGAGGTGGGCGGGGTGGCGCACCGTCGGCCGCGGGTGGCGAGGGGCTGCTGTTTGGCCGGTGGTGGCTGGCGGCTTAGGGGGGGTGGAGATTGAAGATGAACCGCGGGCCCTTGATTTTGTATCCAACGGCTGCAAAATCGACTAACCAAGGATGAAAAAGTCAGTCGACCGACGTGTAGCCTCACCTTGCTAGTGCGTTCAGTTTCGACAGCAAAATTCAGTTTCGACAGTTAAGTTCAGTTTCGACAATTAAGTTCAGTTTCCACAGTTAAATTCAGTTTCGACAGTTAAGTTCAGAGATGAACGGCTGATGTATTTTACATCTAGCACTTTGTGGTTATGTATTTTACGTCATGTATTGGAGATACTATTAGAATTCCACTCAGGTTAACGTTGTTCGTTGTCCCTCTTGTCCTGCTTCAGCCTCGTCGTCGTACAACTCACCGGAGCAGTACCTCGGGCTCCATCTCCAGATGCCTAAGATCTTCTTCGCCTCCTCCGACAGCAAAGTCAGCCGGAGCATCCTCACTGGACAACCCAATCACGCTGAGACCGACATGGCTTCGCCAAAGAGGTTATACACTTGTTGCATCTCTTTTTTACTCTATATGTTATATATATTGTCCACTGAGCACACGGATTTGTTCCTTTAGTGTCTCCTTAAAAGAAAAGATGTAGGAATTTTAATTTTCACTTGTCCTCCTTTTCAAATTCCTATTCATGAAGCACAAGACTAAGATATAGTAGCATAATAGCATTATAACCGTACATTTTATTGTGGTTTGACTTAATCCCATCATGCTTCTTTGCATCATGTGATCTTCCAATTGTTGTGAATCAAACACCTAGATTGGCAGAAATCATGTGTTTTTAAATTCTCTGTTTTGCACGTGCATTCCTATCCTATTCCTATCTATTTCCTATCCCTGCATTGTTGGAATCCTCCAACTCAAACGAGCCCTTACAGAATTACTTCTCTCACAGATAGTTGTCAAAGAAAACCTTGCGTGGTTTGTCCCGCTCCTGCTGCGCTGTCGTCCACCCCAGCTCAGCTGCTCCAACGACGGAAGGGTCCCGCACAGCAGTGATCCGGCCTCCAAACTGTCTTTCTCCGCCTCGGATCTTCTTCCCCGCCGCCGGCAGCCATGAAAACTACATTACCATCATCAACCGAGCAGATGACCTCAAGGACTACACGGGTCCGCAAGAGAGGTTGCACTCTTTCGTGTCTGCTTACGTTATGCATCGCTTAATACTACATGCTACTTTATCGTCCTGTTCACCGATTAGACTCTGAGTCCGCTCCAAACTAATGGTCAAACTTGAGTTTTTAAATGGTTGTGGGGTTCATATCTGGGCCGCAATCAATAGTATCTATGTACTACCTGGTTAATCTCCGGTGTCTACTATGAGTTTCATGTTGGGTGGGAAACAAACAATAAAGAAGCCATTATCTGTATTTTTTAACTGAAGCCATTATCTGCCTGCTATTATTGGTTTTGGGTCTATCCACAGGTTGCTACCATCACTCTAGATTTCTGCATGCACTCCTTACATAATCTCACTATGTTTTATTCCTATGCATGACAGTTATTGTAAACAATGGAACTGAACATGTAGAGCAAAAGAGATGAGCCTTGCATAGCAATAAAATTTCATGCAGACATCGCTCCATGGTAGGCGCAAAGGCAGCCCTCCCTCCATGCATTTTGGATTGTAATCAAGAGGAAGATATCTATTCTGAGGGGGATTCAGAAGGAGAAGACAATTCCTATTTACCCCGTGAGGTCTTCGCTCTAACTTGCATGCTGATGTTGGTTATAACATGCATATGGTGTCTTGCATTGCTTACTTTATACATCAAACATGTCATCTGCTTAGTTTAGACATCCTTTATGCGAATGTCATCTGTTTAGTTTATTCATCGCTTATGTGAATTATGCAACGCCATCTTGTTTAGCCAGGCATCATATATGTGAATTTTGCAATGCCATCCTGCTTAGCCAGTCATCTTATATGTAAATTATATCAGGCCATCCTTTTTTCGTTACATATTACATTTGTCAACAATGTTAGTACATTCAAATGCTCTTCGTGTGCATCAACCATTTGACACGGTGATGGCAAATTGTGGAGTGAAAACAAGGTCTTCAGAGCAGACTATGCTATCTGGCGAAGCGCATATCTTGCTGGTTACGGATAGCTCCTCAGAGGAGG